>NW_011887580.1:0-10986 GCF_000313485.1 Hansenula ciferrii | reverse complement strand
GGAAGTTCAAATAGCTCATGCACAACAAACGGTAAATCCCAAAAAAAACGAAATGGCGAGGTCATTTTTCAATGACGAGACTAAAATATAGGGTCTGAAACCTTAATTATTAGTAGACCCCAGGTTGCGCTTAATTTAGGGTCTCGATTATATTAGACTAAATTACAATTTTATAAAATGATATAAAATAATGAAATGACATACAATTAATTGTATTCTAAAAACAATCCAAAATTGATAAAATAAAAATTGAAAGTGGTTATCCTATTAGAATCAATATCAAGGATGATAAGAAGGAAAAACTGAAAGAATTGAAGCAATATTAAATGAAAAAATAATGGGTCAAACATATGATAGAAAATTGAATAGAAAATAGCTATATCAGTGGGTATATTTTGATCTGAAGCAGCTAATGATGGTAAGCAAATATTGATTGAAAACAATGATAGACAATGTATAGCTATATTGATGATTAACAAGCAAATATAACTGGAAGCAAAAATGAACAATAATGAGCAAAAATGATAGATAAGAATGATAAAAAAGTATAGCTATATTGGGATCATTTTAACAGGCAATTGATGTGGTGAATCCAAACCTGAGTAAATAAATGATAGCATATGTAAAAGAATGTAGTATAGCATGTTCAAGCAAATATGAATATAAGCAAATTATAATCAAATAATGATGAAAAATTATGGCACAAGCAAATAATGAAAGAATAGCAGAAGCAAATAACAATAGATAGGTATAGCTAAATTGGGTATCACAATCAAAAATACATCCAAATCTCAATAATCAGGATGATTGTTAAATTCTCATTCCATAAAATGATTCAGTAAACCACCACCAAAACTCCCATAAAAATCCAAAATAACAGATGTGATAGCCTATAATGGGCCATGAAAAGTAAAAAACCTCAAAAACATTTGAAAATGAGCTTATTAGTTGATCAAATCTATATCTCTTTGAAGATCAAGGGAAACAAACAATAGCGGTGAGCACAGTCAATCAATGCTAATAATTTAAATTGCTAAATTGATTGAAAGCTAAAATGATTCAATAAGTTAATTGAAAGCTAAAATGATTGAGAGCTAAAATGATTCAATAAATTGATTGAAAGCAAAAATGATTGAAAGCTAAAATGATTGAAGGCTAAAATGATTCAATAAATTGATTTAAAGCTAAAATTGATTGAAAGCTAAAATGATTGAGAGCTAAAATGATTCAATAAATTGATTGAAAGCTAAAATTAATTGAAAGCAAAAATGATTGAAAGCTAAAATGATTGAAGGCTAAAATGATTCAATAAATTGATTTAAAACTAAAATTGATTGAAAGCTAAAATTGATTGAAAGCTAAAATGATTCAATAAATTGATTTAAAGCAAAAATTGATTGAAAGCTAAAATTGATTGAAAGCTAAAATGATTGAGAGCTAAAATGATTCAATAAATTGATTTAAAGCTAAAATTGATTGAAAGCTAAAATTGATTGAAAGCTAAAATGATTCAATAAATTGATTTAAAGCAAAAATTGATTGAAAGCTAAAATTGATTGAAAGCTAAAATGATTGAGAGCTAAAATGATTCAATAAATTGATTTAAAGCAAAAATTGATTGAAAGCTAAAATGATTAAAAGCTAAAATGATTCAATAAATTGATTGAAAGCTAAAATTGATTGAAAGCTAAAATGATTAAAAGCTAAAATGATTCAATAAATTGATTTAAAGCTAAAATTAATTGAAAGCTAAAATGATTGAGAGCTAAAATTTGAGTAACTAAATTGATTGAAAACTGAAATCATATTCAAAGCAACTTCAAGCTGCTGAAATGGTTGAATCCAAAAGCCAGATCTGTAAACAGAGTAGATCTTAAATCATATGGGAAGAAACACATTAACCGCCATACTATTTCTAATCAGTATAATTCCAATATAGCCGCTGTGATTCAAAACAGCTTATAATCAAACTGAAACATGTGCACTTGAATTCAATATCAACTAATGATCAATCATGCTATCTGGGTTGTTGTTAATTCAAATCAACAAATTTTGTTACGAATAAATTCACGTTCAAAGATTGAATAAAAGGGAAAGAGGAAAATCAGGAAATCTCCCATTTTATATATATTTTTTTTAACCGCTGAAAAAAATTGAAATCAATTATGATTCCAAAAATTACACAAAACATTATTAAGATATGCATTGAATATATACATAAATGAATAATTAAATGATTACAAGTTGAGTTACATAGCATATCGATACATTGAATCATTATACAGAATATGTAGTAAACAAATGTTTGAAATCAAAGATGGCACTTTTCAGAAAAAAGAATATCTCTTCACCTATTTCACATTGGAACACCAAACTTTTGATTGATTTGGAATCAATCAATTTATAAGTTGTTTGTATATTCTTTTGATGATCTAATTGTGATTTGAATGACAATATATTATCATTTTGGTGATCTTTAACACATAAGGTTTTAATTGAGTTTATTAAAGCCATTGTTTTAATTTTTTTGGAACCATCTCTAGACACTCTTTGTATGTTGAAAATATCTACTATTTGGCCAATTTCATAAGAACTTTCCAAATGATCTTGATTATTCTCATTATTTGAAGCAGCTATTATAACAACCGAGTTTTTTTTAGGATTTCTTTTGAATTTACTATTTTCAAAATGATCATGTATCTTTTTATCATTTTGTTTTGAAATTATAGTATTTCCAATACTAAAATTATGTATGGTCATTGAGTCTATGCATTGGACACTTGTCCCAATTGAGCAATCTATGTCATATTGCTTCTTTGTATGCTTGTAAAAAACTGTTGGTGGTATCGTATTTGCAGATTCTAGCTCTCTTAAGTATTTTGAGAACCTTGATTTTTCATTTGGAAAATGAAATGTATCTAATATATTGTTTGACTTTTTTTCATAATATTCAGTATTATTTATATCTTTTAAAATTTTAGCTTTTAATTCATCTGCATTTTCATTTATCATTTTCTTTTTGTCATTCATTGAATCATCTTTTAATAAATTTTCAAATTTTTGAAAATCTGATATTTTCCTTTTTTTGAACTTATTGGTAAATTCAAAATCTAAATCATCAAATTTCTGTGTTTTATTTAGCATTTTAAGCTTTAAATAGTTCCTAAGAATTTTAAGTTTTTTATATTCATCAGCTGATGATGTGACATCGTGTGTTATATGGATATCTGGATTTGCAATTGGATCAATAGATTCTGGTTCTGGTTCCAAATCATCATCACCGATGCTATTTCTATCAACACCTGAACTTGATCTTATATTGTCATGATCATCATGATCATCATCAGCAGCAGCAGCAGCTTCTTCTTCATCTTCTTCATCTTCTCCATCATCTTCTTCTTCTTCATCTGAAATCGAAGTATTTTCAATAACATACACCATATCTTCATCATCCTCTAGTTGTAATATCATCATATCCACGACATTCTTGAGCACTAAATCTTTCCTTGTTAAAGCAGTTGATTTATTGGAACGAGCAAAATTGCCTCGTTTGAAATCTCCCATATTGCGCTCAATTCGATAGCCGGTAAACAAACCAAGAGGACCATATTCATCTATGGCCATTGGAATGTGTAATAATGAGTGGACATAGGATGATCTTGTGATTGAGATAGATGGATGTTGATCTTTGCTAAATAATGATTCATAACGTTTGACAAATTGTTGGATTCTTTCTTCAAAGATTTTAATTTCAAAAAATTTCACCTTTTTGGAAAACCCAATCTTTAACATAAATTGAAGTTCTTCAAATAGTTTAATGATTTCTGGATCAAGACAATTTTGAAACATATTCAGCTTGAAAATTCCATTCATGAGAATCACGATGGATGATATTTGTTCAGCTTTACAAAAACTATCTCCTTTAAGATTTGCAATTCTAATTTGTTCTCCAAAGGATAAGGGCCAGGACTTCATATTTTTATTCAAAATTAAACCAATATCCAGCACCAACTTTTTGTTTTGTAAAGCATAACGCTTATAAACCAAATAACTATTGTTAACTTTAAAAATTAATGAAATTAATTTTTTGGATAAGTTTTCCAAGAAACAATGCATACTATTTGGTATATTTACCTTTAGTTCATTAATAGCATTGGAACCCCAAAAGATTTTGCTTAAACCTGAATATCCAACATATTTTGTTAATAAGCTTGGATCTGGAAAGTTTTGTAATAATTCATAAACATATGTTCTATAAGCACCATCTTTAAGTTTTGGTAATTGCATAATATTCTCTTCACCTGTCCAAAATCCACTAGAAGTGTTATCTAACACATACTTCTTGAAATCATTTAGTAGATCAGCATCTTCAAATACTTCTTTATAACCTTTTTCTTTGACATATTTTGTAAGATCAACAGTATCATTACCATTATGAATTGGACGATAACAAAGACAATCCAGACAACCATTGGTAGCAGTTGAGCCTAGCGTTCCTGTCAATTTACTTGTTGCAGGAGCATCGCCTGTAAAACCTATAACTTTTAGGTATATTTTTTTAAATTTTTGTACTGAACCATCAAAAACCATTGTCCCAAGCAAATCAGCTTTATTTATATCATCCATAATTGGAGCAATAAACTGATTTATGTTCAATTCATGGTACTCACTGAATGTGGTCTTTTTGAATGATGGAAAAATAGTAGAATTTATAATATACCTTGTTGATAATTCATTTAATTCAAGACATCTAAATGATAAGGGCCAGAAGCTGTTGGAGCCATTAGAACTTGAACCAATCAGCACTCCGTCCCACTCACCAAGGAGCGAAAGCTCCAATGCATCAGCTTCATAATGATTTCGATCATTAGTTAATCCCACACCCGATACATGATCAACACCAAACACGAACTGTTTTTCTAATGATTTAATCCTTTGTACAAAATTGGCATTTTGAAAATTGATGAATTCATTTGAGTTGACTCTAGTATTTCTATGAATTTCTTGGTGGCTTTGGTTTATTATGTGACTTAGTTTCTTGGAGTGCATCATAAACATAATGTATACTCTTGGAGAAAGAGAAGTAAATGAATTGGATTTTGAAGTTATAGTATTCTCTTTATGACAACATTTGCAAACCCATGTATCCCCAATAAGTGTTTCAAACACCTTATCGAGAGATACGTAGTTCGTCCCATTAGAACAATGACAGCATATGTAAATTTTGTAGAGTAATTTCAACTTTGTTAACGCATCTATCAAGTTTGAACAAAATTTTTCTGATGGTCTAGCTTCTGAATAGATAATTTTCAATTTTTTCAATTTATTGTTCAAGAATTCTTCAGCAAAAGCTTCATTTACATCTAATTTTTCATCAATAGCTTCTGAATTTTGTATATTGAACTCATTATCATGATCTAATTTTGATTTATCACGACGACTTGATGATCTATTGAAAACTGTAGCATCAATCACTTCATTGAATTTTTCAATATCCTCAATTTCTTTATAATTAGAATATGATGCATTATAGATTTCCCTACATTCTTTGAAAATGTTTTTATTCTTTGTGATTCCATTTCTATTAATTATGCTACTTTGAGTTCTATTTATACCAATTTCAGTTGTTACAATACCTGAAAAACAACCCAATATTATCTCACAACTTGTTTTAGGGATTTGACCACATGTGTATAATGCTAATATCAAGATCTGGAAAATTTCTATCGGATCCTCTTTGATGTTACCGAATAGCGTCAATATCCATTCGTAAAACGTTAATGCAGCCATGTCGAATGGGATATCATCACCTTTATCATTAAACCAATCATCATCGTCATCTGCGATATCATGGTTTCCAAATTCTTGATCTTCTTGCCCACTTGTATCACTTTCTGAATTATTATCTTGCAGATTTCCATTCATTATATTATGATTAAATTGGTCAATACCAATTTTGATGAATAATTCGATAATTGATTTTGGAAGTGAAGCCATTCTTTTTGTATGAATTTCTGCTGCTGAATTGATTCCAAGATTATTTGTTAATTGATTTGCATCTTCAACATGAGTGGTGTTAATGTTAAGATCTATAATGAAATTATTTCCAGTTGAATCTTCATTTTCAACTGATTTGGAGAGCTTTATCAACCTTGAAGTGGTAAATTCCTCTGGACAAACAAGATTAGTTGTATCAGTATCAATAACATTTGACACATCATCAAAAATTTGTTGAAAATCAATTTCATAATCTTCAACATCATTAATTGTATTAAAATTATCAAAAACAAGATAGTCAAACTTTTCAACTTCTCTTCTATCTATAATTTTAAAATTTGCATGACATATAGAAGTTCCAACCGAATCTGGATGATCATGATCAACTAAGAATGGTGAAATGATGAATTCATTGTTTGAATTTTGTTTTAAATAGTTGAGATTGACTTGGCTATGTATTTTGGAAAATTTTTGATTTGAATCCATCACCTTCTCTTTCACATGAACTGAATTGATCTCATTGTAATGTTTTTTATTTGATAAAATATCAGTTATTTTCAAAAGAAAGTAAAAGAATATATATTTTACAACAAATGTTGAATTTGGATGGGGTTCTGGATCTTCTTCTTGTGGATTGATGATTAAAAATGATTTATTTTTTTCTATTATTATGTTTATAAGTTCCCTTTCTTCATCAATAGTAACTAATTCGTCAACGGTAAGATCATTCAGGATAAATGACCATTGTTTTTGATATAATAAAGCTAAAATCACCTGTCTTGAAGTTTCCTAATTAACCACTGTTAGTTTTGTCATTCATTAAAAACTCAACAATATGCATAATATTATTGCAATCGTATCATAAAATACCAGAAACATACCACAAGCTTCACTAGTCTATTTTGAAGCGTCCAATCTTTTTGACTATAGTTCAAAAGTGATAATATTGTCTCTTTTTTAAGTGACTTAAACGATATGTCTCTCGACGATTTTTCCACCCTAATGTTGGAGAGATCCATTTGCTGATAATGTGGACATTGGCTAAATAACGCACTTGCTCTAATTTCATCTGCTGAGCTCATTGTATCATATAAATATCCAACTTGTGAGTAGAATTTGAACGCTTATTGTTGATCTCGAAAATGTAAACAAAGAATTAATTGATTGATTTCACCCATTCAGATGTACAATTGAACGCTTTTTTCTTGTAAAATTTCAAGCGCCAAGCTTCTAATTACCACCACAATAACAATATAACCAATGATTATCGACCCAATTGACTTCAACTACAATAAATTGGTGTTGATAATATCATATGTTTATCAATTTTTTAATAAGTATTAAATTTCTAAAGATTTCGCGAATTGAATTTAAGCGCAGGTAATTTCCAAATTATTTATTGTTTTGAGTATTAATAACTTCAATACTGGATCAAATTAAATGAAACTTGGTATGTATATATATATATATACATCTAGTACTTGTATAGAGAATCATAATGTTATCAGAATATCAGAGCCGAAGTTACAATAGATTTAGTTTAGCCCCATACATTTCCAGAATTTGCCTAAAGACTACATATTCTTGCATGAAATCCTTAACTATGGGAATCTATTTGTCACGATTTTATAACGCAGAACGTGTCCTTTTGTGATAAAATTTGGCAAACTATATCGTTACACGAGGTTTAACATTATATGACTTTTTGGGGAAAAAATTTGTTTGAATTTGAAAGTTATCTACAAAACTCGATTCTAGGGTCAGAAAGTCTCCCAAATTTCTGATTTTTTTATCAAGGTCTCAAAAATTTTACTAACAAAAATTAAACTTTTTTCAAGTCTCCGAATCTTAACTACTAGGCGCTTCATTTTTGTATGGTAGAATTCGGGATTACCGTTTCTTGATATGTTTTTGGCGTTCGGTGGTTTTCAGACTCTTGTTTTTCTTTATTGAACCCGAAATCTGCCATAATTATTACCCACCGAAAATTTTTGTTAGAGAAAATTCAAAGAGGTGGGAGGATCGAAACTTTAACATCACAAAACAACAACTTAGAGAATATATTTTGGAAAACTAAGTATACCATTAGAATCCTGGAGTCTTAATCTACTTATATATACGATATCAAGTCGAAGATATGAATATTGAGAATCTATATCAAGTCCCTAGTGTTTTTTTTGGTATACACAACATTTTTGTGTGGTCCAAATCAATTTACCGGAGATTTTTTTGAAAACTAACCTTCTCGTCTTTTGTGGTCTAAAGTGCACTAAAGAAATTATCATGATAAATCAAAACTTATCAAATAAAAATGTTTGTATATTGTTGATTCAGAATTATTTTGTACACAAATACACATATTGACAGCGGCTAATTTAAATTACCTTATAATAATTATAAAGATAATCATTGATCAAAATGAAAGTTGATTATTACTTCAAGAAGGTTTGTATACTATGCATTTCATATAAATGGTTAAATATAACCAGATTAGCAGTTTATGGTTTTATATAATCTATTATAATTTGAGGTTCCGATCCAGATATTGTTTATTGTAGATATAATACACGAATTTATAGCTCTGATTTGTTATATACTACAATTAATGATTTATTAAAGGTAAATATGATTATGATTATAGATTGGCTTGAAGATCTCATTCAAGTTCACATCTAAATCAAATCAATCATTTATTCTAACTAAACATATTGTAACCAACCAAAATGTAAATATATAATCTTTAAACACTTCTATATTATGAAGAAGCAATATCAATATATACAATTTAAAGCTGATCAATTATTTATCAATAGATAGACACAGGTGCTAGATGACTGAATATGGAAAACCAGATACACTTATTGATCTAGAGTTATATACTCATTATTAACGGTCATGATAAATTAATATAAGTCTAATGAAAACAGGTATATATTGAATTGTTGTTTTCAATAATAAATTGGTTTTGTGGTTGAAATACGATATTTACACAGCGGTTAATTTTGATTCAATCATATAACGATATAATGGTATATCAATTAATCACAGCGGTTAATGATAGTACTATATAGAAATTAAGAGAACGTTTTGGAACTCCATGTCGAAATGAATTGATTGATCGTCAATTATATACTAGAAAATTCATGAAGTGTATTTATATATGAATATTACGTCCATTATTATACTGCTTTATAATAGCTTGATGCATCATCTACAAATACATGAAGAATTTAAGAGCGATCATTGAATGATTCAATGCAATGAATGTAATATATGAGTAAGTTTAACTTTACTTATAGTACTACAGCTAATACTTCATAAAAAGTAAATTTGATCTTCAATATAGATTGACTTGATGGTTATTCAAGTATTCATATCTATGAATCCAATCAATCATTTATTATAGTCAAAGTACATTAAACATTTGGTTTCTAATAATGTCATATCAAAAGAACAAACACGTAAAAAGGTGTATATGTACAATGAATTATAAAATAAATATTTGTAATACTATAAGCGGCCCACTAAAACCAAAATCAAAAGAATGTTCAAAACAAACCTGGGGTGGTGATTTAAATTCAAAAAATTATGTTAACTAAGAGATATTGTTAATTTCATATGTCGAATATGTTAATGTATTATAATACAGAAGTATAATAAAAAGAGAAAAATTGTATAATATAGATAATCAAAAGTCTTTATATATGATTCTTCAATATTGAAATGTACTGAAATTGATTTTGTGGTTGAGCGGCTAATTATATTATTATTTCTATTTCTACAGCCTTCAGTTTAGCCGCTACAGAAGTGAGACCGGTACCATTCGATAGCCTGTATACGACTCCCTTCACTTCCCACTACTTAGAACTTCGTAGCTCCACTTCCTGGCGAGTTATGATGTGTTGGAGTTTGCCTTTTTTGGCCTTCTCATTGGTCAATTCGCTATTTTTTGTTTACTTTTCGTTTTTTTTGTTTACTTTTCAGTTTTTTTTTTAATTTTTTTTGATTCTTTGTTTACATTTCGTTTTTTTTTTTAATTTTAATAGTCCTTCTTTGTTTACTTTTCGTATTCTATACTATCGTTCTAGCTTCTAACTATTAATTTCCAGGTTATATGGGGCTTCCTATTGATGCTACAACCATAGCTGATAAAAGGTTGGATGAAGTGTGGGCGTTTTGGAATGTTCATGCCATTTTGTTGGTCAAGGAGGTTTATTGAGTTAACACTGAAGAGTTATTCTCTTAATTGATAGCCCAGGTTCCTGGTGGTTGTTTTGTTGATGTCGGTGATGGGCCCATCTCATATTATCTTGACAGGTAAACGGCTTATAGATATGCTTGGTTGTGAATGTTTACTTTGTGCTGAATTTGCTGCTCTGTTATCCGTCATTTAGGATTGGTTTATGATGTTTTAGGTACCCATTTCAGCTTTACACTGGCTTTATACATTCTGCGGGTCAATCATCCATAAAAAATGCTGAAATTCGAAAGGAGAAAGGTCATGAAGCTAATCTGTTGGTGATTGGAAAGAATTCGAAAGAATGTTTGGACTTTTTAATTTGTTAGTGCTTAAGACCATTCTATTCACAGAACATCAATACTCATGATACATACAAAGCTGTGGAAGCTCATAGGGAAAACTAGCTCAGATACTCAACAAAGTGGCATGTGGACATTCCTACTACTAGGATGTCAATCTTATTAGGCTTGTGTCATTATGTTATACTCTCCATGTGAGATGCTTTGAGGTATCAGCTTTCAGTCAATTACGCTTTAGGTCTGTTCCTTTGCCATTGAACGAAATGAGTGGTTATTTATCCGAGGTGCTATGAAAATTCTGTTTGGATTTTAGGTGAAAGTGGTTGAATGGTTGAAAGTTTGGATTGATGGCTCGCATTACAATGTTAACTGTTCACTAATCAAGCTTCAGAGTCATTGATGTATGTGTTGTGTGGACTGTGTTACAGATTATGTCTTTTAGATACTGGT
>NW_011887579.1:0-884 GCF_000313485.1 Hansenula ciferrii | reverse complement strand
AATTGGTACATAATTGTATCCAATAATGGACTAACTAGAAGCTATATACTATACAATCAACAATATAATGTGGCTTACCATGTTGAAATGAATCACTAAGCTATTTCTTTATCAAATATAACAAAACATTCACTTGTGGAGCTTTCAATATCATCAAAACCTGGAAGGATCTCGTTAGCTGTTAATAGTGTTAGTATTGTCAATCCAAGTATCTGATAACCAAAATAAATCAACTCACATAATTATCAATTATTCAGACAAGGAATCCATCAAAAAGGAGAATCAACAAAACCAACAATGAGCCATAGACCTGTTATAAATTGTGAAATATATCAGATATTCCAAGTATTAATTACTAGCTCCAAAAGGTCTAAAAATTTGTTAGTATCCTTGTATCACCTACCACAAAACAATAAAATGATGCTTTTAAATATTAATATAACAAAATCCACATATATGATAAACGCGTTAAGAACCTTTTGAAGAACCAAGATCAACCAAGATGAGCCTTTCACTCATCAACCAGCAGCCTAAAATGGATAATACAATTGTTAGTATCTGAATAAGTTGATATATTGATGTTTTTGAGTTAACTTACCAAATCAAAGCTTTGTGACACTATTAATCTTTAGTTATCTTGTAGTTTAGTTAGTAAATGATAGTTAAAATGTTCAAGAAAAGATATAAAAGAAGAAAGGAAGAAAAGTGGGCGATTCATCCCTTTTATATCATCTGCTTGAGAATGCTGAAAAACATGGCCATGATCACCCCATTGGCCGTTGTTGTTTATTTTTACAATTCTTAATCACGACGCGTCAACAATGCATGAAGAAAAGAACAACCTAGTAAAACCAAATATACAAGCTTTATTAAAACACATGAGT
>NW_011887578.1:0-4822 GCF_000313485.1 Hansenula ciferrii | reverse complement strand
TTAATACTCATTGAAACCAAAATCAACTAATAAAACAAAGAAACAAGATCTTCTATTAGATATATAAGGATATAAGGTCAGAAGATGGTGATGGAACTACACGTCTGGGGGAAACCCGAAGAACTAGCTATAATCAGTCCAAATTGTCTTATAATTTCATGGTATATGTCTCTTACAATCCCATTAGATAAATTTAAAATTATAACATCATCAAATAATAATATTTCTCAGAATGGTGAATTACCAGTACTTAGAGTCGAGGGTGAACAATATAATGGTGTTTCTGATATCATTAGATATTTGGTTGATCAAGGATATGATTTAAACTCTGGGTTAACAAAAGAGGAAAAAGCATTGAATGATGGGATTTCAATTTTTTTAATGGATAAATTTAATATTATAACAGATTATTTCATCTTTTTAAATAAATTAAATTATGAAAATTATACAAGATCTATATATGGACAATATTTATCATTCCCATTACAATATAATACTCCTTTGGGTTATAGATCTCAAGCAAAATCAAATTGTTCAAGGGTTGGATTAACTGTGGAGGATAAAACTGAAGTTGAAGAGGAAATGTTACAAAATGTTCCAACTGTTTCCAAAGTACAACAATTAAAAAATGAATCATTAATTGAAGATAAATTAATTATGAAGAATTCTTTAACAAATATGAAATGTTTAAATTTATTGGATTCTTATATTGAAAAATTATTTAATTTACATAAAGAATTGGGTACCTCTCCTAAAACAACTTTCTTCAATTCCTTATCAACAGCAGATTTAATCCTTTTATCACATTTATTTATTCAAACAAATGATAAATTCCCAGATCAATTTATTAAAAAATTCTTAGATTTAAAATATCCAGGTTGGTTAGATGGGAAATTTAATATATTCAATGAAAAAATTAAACCAATGATTAATCAAATAAAATTAGAATCTCCTGGATTTAATGATTCTCCAAATTTATTGAATTTTATTAGGTATGCTTTGATATAGGTGTGTTTTTCTTGTATATATGAACATTTAATAATTTAATGTAGTGATACATCAATAGTCATAACCATCTTTAATCAAGCCAATACTTTAATTAATTCCAAGCTTCAATAAATCTTTAATAGATCTAAAGATCTATTTTAATTCTTCTTTGGTTTATAAACTCCATCATGAACAATATAATAAACAACAGTTCCATCATCATTAACAATCCCCAATACCAACCTTTTAACACCCTGTAACTCCTTAAACACCTGGTCTAACATATTTGGTGTTATTTCATCCTTGAGTTTTATAGGTAATACAAATTCTTTATTTAAATTAGTTTCATCATCTGATATTAATTTTTCCTTTGGAAAACCTTGTAATATTGTTATGTTTGATAATTTGATTGGTGTAACTTGAGTCCATAATTGTTGGAATAATAAGTTTTGTTGGACTTGATCAACAAGAGGAATTGACATTGTAACTAATAAATTTATTTAAATCAAGATCTAATCAATTAAAATCTAAAACTAATAAAATTCATGATGAGTATAATTGAATATAGTATTAATTTTTTATTCTGCTTATGTAATTGATTACCAATTGAGTCACATGACTAAATAAGGACTAGTCCCATTATTAATTTCTATTAGTCTCTATTCCTTCCCAATGCCTCCTCCTAGAATACTGGCCCAGTAGAAATTACGGTAAATCCTCCTGTTTACGCTCTGCCTAATTCTAGCCTTCCAGCCAGCATCCCTGTTTAAACCCTTCTACTTAAAGTAACCTCAAGCTAATTCTAGACCATTCTTCAACCCCAGTTTAGCCTTTTAAATTTAAAAGTCTCATGAATGACAAAATTAAAGTCTCAGATTTTTCCCAATATTTGCATCGCTGGTAACGGATCTTTGAATTATAAATATTAAAACAATTTTGAATTTGTTGAACGTCTACTTTCTTTTACAAACTACTATTTTTATTCATTCATTAAACTATTCATAATGTTTAGATCACGTATACCTATAATTTCCAAAAGATTTATAACAACTTCAGAATCAAATGTTAAAGAATTAGAAAAATCAATAATATTAGGTGGTGATTTAACAAAACAGATAAAGTCAGATACAACAACACATAAAGATAATTTTAGATTATTAGATGAAAGTATAAGAAAAACTGAATTATTATCAAAACAACATAGAGAAAAAATATCAAAATTACCACCAAATTTTGCAAAAAATCAAAATATTTCATTATCAACAAATCAAGAATTAAAATCTATATTAGGGGAATTTCAAGCACCAATTCGTTATGCATTTGCTTATGGATCAGGAGTTTTTTCCCAGGGGTATATGAATAAAGATACTCAAACAGATTTAATATTTGGTGTTACATATCCAGATCATTGGCATTCAATAAATATGAAATTAAATCCAAATCATTATTCATCATTAAAATATTTTGGTTCTTCAACTGTGGCAAAATTTCAAGAAATTGGTGCAGGAGTTTATTTCAACCCGTATGTGGAAATTAATGGGAAATTAATTAAATATGGTGTTGTTTCTATTGATACTTTGGTTAAAGATTTAGCTCATTGGGAAACTTTTTATCTTGCAGGAAGATTACAAAAACCTGTAAATATCTTGAAAGATGATCCAATTATAAAATTTTGGAATCAACAAAATTTAAGATCTGCTGCAACATTAGCTTATGGAAATATGTCACATGAAACCGAGTTTAATGAATTTGAATTTTTTAAAAATATAACTAAATTAAGTTATCAAGGTGATATTAGATATAAATTAGGTGCAGAAAACCCTAAAAAAATTGATAAAATTGTGGAAAATAATTATCAATATTTTCAAGAATATTATAAACCTATATTAAATGAAGTTATAAATCAAAAACATTTTGTATTGCCACCTGGGTTTACATTGGATAATGCAAATTCAAAATTACAAGATATTATTTTCAGGAATTCAACAAAACAAACATTAAAGGGAATTTTCACTGCTGGTTTGAATAAATCTATAAAATATGCTTGGGCTAAAAAAATGAAGTCAAGAGGTTAAAATTTAGCTAACAATTCACTAGATTACATTTATTTATTATATACATAAGCTTTCAATGATTTCTTATAAATAGATTATGAATTTAGATGTATAAAGAACTTGTAGTTATAGCGGCTAACAATTACTACAAATATTAAGACGTATTTGAAAATGAGAAATGATTTGAAGGTATAGATCAATTGATCAGAGATCAATATATGAATCCATACCAAAATCATTCATTTATTAATATATAAACTAGTTTGGTATGTCAAGCGTATAAAGACACTTAATATAATGACTTTATGAAAGACATCATGATTAGTTATATGACATTTAACCCCAATTTATTTTAAGTGATCAAATAAATTTATAATAGAATAAGAATATAAGTAAACTTTCATGGTCATTTTCGCTCCTATATTTTACCGCCCATCATCAGAAAAGGACATTCACTTTCAATTGTTAAACAATTGTTAGTTGATCCGTTAATATAATTCTGATGATAATATTAGTATCTAGGAAATTTTAAGATAATTCTTGATCTTTATATAATTTTCTAAAAAAGTTGTTTACAAACATGAAATTGACGGCGGCTAATTTTGTACACGTATCATTTAAAATGGAACGATCTCAATAGCAAAGTGGTTGATCATGTTATGATTTGATTTATCATGAGTTGATTATTTAGTGAACTACAATATCATGATGATTTATCCAACACGTACCAATATTAAAATGAAAATTGATCAGCTTTAATGTATAGATTGAATTGTAGTTTGTAAACAAAAACAAAATCTATAACTTGATCAACATTTATTAAAGTAATATATGTAATGATTAATATCAATTGAGTTCATCATGAATAATTTAATCGAAAACTAATTGGATAAACATATAATAAACACGGAATTTATAAATGCCTCATGTGATGATGTACAATTTGCAGTTGAACAGTTGAACAAATTATATCCAATTGAGCACTAATACACAGCTTAATACTTAATAAACCTAGAATGGAAAAAGCAAGGAGGAAAGTAAGGCAATCAACTTGTATAATTAAAACTTTCAGTTCATTAAAAAAATATCAATAAGAAACGTAAAAGATAATAGCTGGAAGATTTTATTATAAAAGGAGCTGATCATTAAACATGGCTGTGACTTAATTAGGCAATGATTATGAAGCGTTTGGGAGATCTCAATTTTCAAAAATAGTAAAGTGCCCGATAAGGCTATTTAATATGGATATCATTAAGATCTTGAAATTATATTATCAGCTTTTAGCTTTCAAAATAGTTTTGGTTAAAGAACTGGCATTTTAATTTCAATCCATGAAAGTTTCATCATGTATGTATTGATGGTATAAGAGTACGTATACCTCAGATACAACTTCCAGACAACATCTTAATTATATCTACAAATATATTCAAAAATGGAAAATGATTTAATGTATATAGATCAAATAGATCAGATCAGATCAATTATAGAAATCCATACAAAAATCACTCATTTATTATTGATACACATATCTTTTAACAATATATAAACCATATATTTTATAATGAATAAAAGCTTATGATCATTAATCACATATTTAAAATATTCATCAAAAAAACAAAAAAAATATTGCTTCAAAAATTTTGACTTCCAAATTAATAGACAAGCTCATATCTAACAATTTATCAGTTTCAAAAGCGGACACTAAAAAAGAGATTGTATTAATGTCCACAAAAGACGAGAAGGTTAGTTTTTTTGTATGGGGCGTGCCCCTAAGCTTGAAA
>NW_011887577.1:0-29852 GCF_000313485.1 Hansenula ciferrii | reverse complement strand
TAAATAATTTGTTAGTATAACATGGTCAAATAAAAAGACAGTTGTCTACGAGAGCCATTTGGAAATTATGAGTATAGTTCTTTATAGTCCATTAATGTAGTCATTTATGTTGTATCATCTTTGATTGATTTTTTTGCAATAGTTCCACACTCAGTAAGGGTAAAATCTTGAATCTTTATAGTTTTTGATATTTTGATTATTTATGAAATCTTGTAATTAATTTACTATGATCACTTTAATTGTTCTATATTCTATTCTGTTTGTAGATCTCATTCCTTCAATAATAATACTCTTTTACATATTGTCAAAATTTGATGATTGAATAACTAGTTGAAACATCATTCTAAACTCATTTGAACTCATTTGAACTGGGGTTTCATATACTGGTATATCTCATATTCCACTGACTACTCCTTTCACTAATCACATACCTGATCTTGGAGCCATTTTGAATATACTTGGTGGTTGATTATACCTATATGTTAAACTCAAGGTAACACAAATTTGATTTTCTAATTTTCACTGGGATGTTTGTTGAAAATTTCTGAGTCTGAAAGTGGCCTTTCCAAATTGACAGATGTAGACTTCCGAAAACAGTAATGAAAATGGAAGCTATCTTATATTCGCGACAAATTTCTTTTTGCTATGAACAACGGATTCGCGAAATAATTACAGCGTTGTTTGGAAAGATGTTGCTTGAACCAGAAGGTGTATGGATGTTAAGGATTATGACTGCTTATGCATTTTAAAAGTCATGTGATGGAAAATAGGGCAAGATCCACGACTTTCACAAGCCCTAATATTATTATACATTAAATTATTGATCCATTATTTATGGAAAATAAATCCTTCTTATCTTACAACTATAACCATATGCATCGTACTATATTCAAGTTAACTATATACAGCCACAAGTGTATTTCATTATTTCATACACTAGTTTCAAAATTAGATTCAATCTGCTCTATATTTATTGTCTCTTTGATTGAGACTTGGTTTGTTGTGGAACATGTAAGATTGAATTTAAATCATATTTAAATGATGCTAAAGCAGTTAACATTTCTTGAACAGAGTAGCCCAAGTATTTGTTGTGGATTTCCTTTATATTAATAGTTTCACCAAGGGATTTATGATGTGTTTTTTCTTGGTGCATTAATAATTTAAATAGTTTTCTTTTACCAATACCTAATGTGACAAGACCTTCGTAACCCGGTGCCCTTAGATTAGTGTAATAATTTTTACCTTCACTACCATTTGCTAATTGAACTGATTTAACGTCTTTATGTACTGGGTTAGCTTTTTGATATGCTTTCTTCATTAATACATAACGTAATCTCCAACCTGTTGGTCCTAATTCCTTCATTCTTGCTGATTTATCCTTCAGTATATAATTATCAACACCACCTTCTTTACCAATAGTTCTTAAAACTCTTGCAGTCAATCTAATTCTAATATCTCTTTCTAATATTTCACTCCATAATCTTTTTCTATGAACATTTGGTTTAAAGACTCTTTTAACTTTATTTCTAAATTCTGAAATACGATGACCGGTTTTTCTAAATTGACCACCATAAAGACCTCTATTACTTTGTTTATACCATAATGCTTCACCATATTTATAATCTGGGAATTGTTGTCTTTGTTTTGGCATATTTAATGGTTTTAAATCACCAGCTTTATATTGTGGTTTTTTGGCAACTTGACGTGAGGTAACTAATTTATAAGCTCTTCCAAATGCAACAGAGGATGTTGAGAAACATCTTGTCGATATAAGAGATCCAATACCACCGAATGATTTCAACATCTTTGGTTTGATAAGTCTGGAGATGTATATCTAATCTTTAAATTTTGATGCTTAATATTAACATTTGTTTTTGATTTGTCGAAGTTTTTCAAAAAATGTTGAAATTATTCGGTAGGGCCAGAAAAGTAATAAAGATTTGAGATCGCGAGCACTCGCATATACGATTAGAATCAAAAAAATTATTATACTACATTTATGAAATCCTGGGTATATTTTCAACGTTGATATTTAGATCAAAGATAGACTAAAATATATTGTATTTCACTTGAAAAGCTTTTTGGTCCATGATGATTGCTTTTGAACAGGTGTAGCTTGTGGAGAAGGTTGTACATCACCATTAGATTGTTTAGAATTTTTCAATTCTTCAATCTCTTGTAATAATTGTTGGACTTGATTATCTAATTCTTCATTCTTTGTCATGACTTCCAAATTTCTTTCCATTGTTATTTTCAAGTCATCTTCAAGATTTGAAGGAATTGCAACTTCTTCTTTAGCTTGTAAATTCTTAATACGATCACGAAGGTTTTGATTTTGTTCTTTTAAATCTTTATTTTCATCTTCCAAAGTAGCCAGTGTGACTCTTCCATTAATCATTTCATTTGCAATTTGAACATGTTCTCTGTTCAATAAAGTATAACTAGATTCAATTTTTTTAATTTCTTTTCTTAATTGATTATTTTTCAATCTTAATTCTTCAACTTCTTCTTGTCTTTCCTTTTCCAAACGATGTATTTCTTGATACTCATCTTCATATATCTTTATAGTTATTGGTAGGATCTTGACATTTGTAGCATCTTCAACAAATCTATCAACGTCATAAGAATCAACAGTAATGGCTGGAGCTGGGGTTTGTTTCTTCTTTGTGAAAAATCCACCAGCACCACCTTGAATAGAATCAACATCATCATCAACATCATTTGTTTCGTTATTATTTATCAAATATGCACTAAATAAGTTTTCTTTCAAAAACTCCAATAAATCATCAAATTGT
Organism: Hansenula ciferrii; assembly: GCF_000313485.1. Classification (NCBI taxonomy): domain Eukaryota; kingdom Fungi; phylum Ascomycota; class Saccharomycetes; order Phaffomycetales; family Wickerhamomycetaceae; genus Hansenula; species Hansenula ciferrii. The sequence continues at coordinate 27,057 of NW_011887577.1, read as the reverse complement.
AATGTTAATAATTTCGATTCATTAGCTTGGACAATAGCGACAGCAAATTTTAAAATTGATTCAAAACCTTCAGTTATTATAATATCAAAAATTCTCAAAACAAATTCAATTGGGAATTTATAAGCAAAAAAAGTTAAAAACCATTGTGAAGCATACATTGATGATCTAACACCTTGTCTCAAAAGATGTGTATGTAAATTTGGTAATAAATCTTCAATAAGTCTATCAAATTGATATAATTTTAAATGTAGACCTGGCATATCTGGTAAATACAATGATCTGATATTATAACCAAACATCAATTTGTTTAATAAGGTAAAAGATTCTAATTCATTCATATTTATTAATAATGGAACAGTTAAGAATGCCATACCTTGAGTATAACCAACTTCAGAATCTTGTATAGAGTATGATTTAATAATTTGGAATAATGAATCAACATCTAAACCGAAATCTTGAATGAATGTAGTTCTTGATAAATCTTTAGTAATACTTTTTTCATATTGACTTGTTTGAGTTTTCAAATTTTCAAAAATTGTTTCAAATTCTTTTGGATTTGAATTTGCAACTAATTGCCAAACAATACCTCTAATTTGCTTTGGGATACCACCTGATAAATGTTTAGCTAATTTTGCAGGATCAGATTTAGCAGTTCCCGTATAATCATTAACAACTTGAGTCCAAAATGGCCAATCAATTTTATGAATTTCAGAATCTTCAGCAGTTGTTGCTTGACTTTGATCAGCCGAAGTATCTTCTAAAGTTGAAACTTTTTCAGCAAATGTTGATCTAAGTGTATTTGCAGAAATATCAATTTGTTCTTTAGAAATTTCATCTTTTGATTCATAATCTTCATGATTTTCACTTAATCTACTTAATAATAAATCATAATTCTCTTCTAATTCTAATGATTTTTCAGATGTTGGAATTGAGCCAGAACTCTTGTGTAGCCATGATGGTAAAATACTTGTACGATGACTTGCCTTTTGTGCAGCTGTTAATTGTGGAGGCAATGGAGGTGGAGGTAAATCAGAAGCATTTTGTAAAGTTCTATTTTTAAAAGGCTTTAGACCACCATTATGATCTTCAGAAGGTCTTGCTGGTAATGCTGGTGGTATAGAATCTTGTGTTGTATTTTGAAGTTGATTATCCAAGTCTCTTTCAGGTAATGGTGGTGGATTTGAAGCTGCTTGTGGTGATACAATTGGAACATTTGATCTATCTGGAAGTTGTGGTGGCGATGTTTGATCAATTTTCTTTGGTAAGATTGGTGAAGGTGATTGTAAAGATGTTTGTTGTTTTGAATCTTCAACTTCTTCTTCCTTTAAATCATCAACATTTGTAACTATTTTCAATTCTTGTAATTTATCTTCAAGATTAGCATTCTCTTGTTTTAAATCTTCAGTTTTTGGAATGTCATTAGTTGATTGACTAATTGGTAGTTCTGAAACATCACCAGTTTCATTTAAATCTTCTTCAACATTCATTTCAATACTTGGTGGTTCCTGCTTTTCAATTTCAGTTTCAATTGGCAATTGTTCTTCTTCTTTAGATTCTTCAATTTCTGGGTCAGCAGCAGCAGCAGCAGCAGTTTCAACAACTTGATCAACTTCCACGTCAGTACCAGTTTTATTTTTCAAAGCTTGATCAACTTCAGCAACAATTTCTTCAGAATTTTCATTTATAGATTCATCTGGTAAGACATTTTCTTCTTTAGCTTCATTTGTAACATTTTCAACAGATTTAACAGCATCCGTTTCAGCCTCGTATTTAGGTTCTGGATCATTTGGAATCTTTACTTCTTCCGCATCATCCTTCTCTATTGGTGTTTCAGCATCTCCATTTGATAAATCTAACTGACTACCATTGTTTGATTGATTCTTCTTCTTCTTTTTGTTCTTCTTCTTTTTAGATTTTGAAGGTGAAGCACTTCTAGATTCTTCCGCTGTGCTGTCTTTAATAGATTCCGGAACCTCATTATGAACATCCACGGTTTCCTGAGCGTCCTGGAACGAGTCTGTATCTTCTGGCATCGTTTGAATAACTTGTGATATTTCAATGAAATGACTTCTCAAAACAATGATTTAAAAGACAATGAATTAAGAATTTCCTGAAGGCGATGATTGTTCTGAATTGAGTTTGATGTTTTTGATCTGTTTTTTTTTTTTTGAAATGAAAACATTGGAAAAGGCGCACTACTTAAATCCAGAACGCGACTTTTATAATAGACGTATAACGGTTTCATATCTACACGTTAGATCAAATTATCAGATTCATAAAACATATAAATATCCTGTATTCATAAAGTATTGTATTAGTTGTGCAGTTGTTTAAAACTTATATAGACCCGAAAGAAAACCATCCTAGTTGTTATAAAAATATTGTATCATAAACTTTGGCATAAAAAACGTTAAAATTCAAATCAGATCCCATTTCAAAGGGTCTCTTTTTCTTCATACAGCAATTTCACTGAATGTATGAGATGAATGTGCAAATGTGATAGGTGAATCGGCATTATCTGCAAAATAATATGATTCACCCATTTCTGAATGTTCCCTATTAGATTCTGAACTTGATAAGATAGGGAAAAATTCTCTTGATTCAATACTTGATTCTTCACTTCCTGTTGAAATCAAATCTGGGATTGCATTTTCAACCATATCAGATAATGAGGACAATTCATCATCACTCAAGGATGTATAACTTGTTGAACTTGAACTTCTAGTTAATTCTGGTTCAACTTCATTTGCATTTATATCATTAGAATAAACAATTCCCTTATCAATACCCAATTCAATTAATAATTTTTCCACTTCTTCAACATCTAGATTGGGGAAATGTATCAGTATTGCATCTTTTCGCCTTTCTAATGGTAATGCACCATAAGTATCAGAAATTAATTGAACTTGTTTTTGAATTTCATTGATTTCATATTTAATAGTTTCTAAATCTGATTCAATAGTTTCTAAAATTTCAGAGTTGATAAATGACATACTTGGAATTGATAATTCTAATTTTGGTAAAGTAAATTCAACAAATGCACCAATGGTTTGAATATCAGTTGATTCAGTTCTAGCCATTTGGAAAGTTTGTGGAGCTTCATTTGTACTAGCACAACCATGATAACTGATTGAGCTTGGATTACCACCTTTTGACATTTTAGAACTTAAGACTAAATCACCACCATTGTTTAAAAAACATCTTAAACTTGTTGTTAAATTTTGAACAGCTTCTCTTGAAACATTACCACCAAATGTTGAAAATTGTCTAGAGTTTAAATTAACAAAATTTCTGTATAATCCACTTGGGAATGGTCCTTTACCAATAGCTGGTCTTCTAAAAGCTGAATATGGCCATAATTTACCTGCAATATTTGAAGTTGGTTTTGTAAATCTTGGAGTTTTAATAAAATTATTACCAAAAGTAGTTGTTGTACTTCTTAAAGCCCTAGCTGAAGTACTAAACCCACGTCTTCCATTTGGTACTGGGAATCTTGGACCTCTTGTATTTCTAACTGGTACTCTAACTAACGCTGGTTGTGGCCGTGGTCCTAAGGAATTAATCAACTCATCAAGTGCTTGACGAGCATCCCTTACGGCTCCCCTGGTTAGTGAGACCAGATTTCTTAAACGATTTGCCACCATCGTTCAGACTAACACTGATTTATGATGATAACACTTCTGCTCTTTTTGATGAAATCTGTTCACTTGGATGCAGAGCTGAGAATATAAGAGATTAAAATTTGTTTATGATTTGCTGGAAATTTGATATTTTAGTGAATTCAAAAGAGAATAAAACTTGGTGATTTTAAATGTTTTTGTTATCTGGGTGTTACAAATCTCACATCTTTTCTTATTTTAGAAAACCGATGACGCATTTCCTGTTCGCGCCCAACAAAATGTGTCACGTCGATTTTGAACTGCCATTTAAAATGACGAGTGACTGGAACAACAACGGTGGGATACTTTGAGAACTTGTATTTCTGGAATGCTAGAGATATATACGGTAGTATTATTCGCTTGATTGATGATTTAATTGATTAATTCTTTGTGAAATCAAGTTCTTAATCAAAAAAAAAAGAAAGCGGTTGGGGACACAGGTCACCTGACACAAACAAAACGAGAACAACACCAACGTTTCAAAGCTCATAATTCGGGCGTGTGGCGTAGTTGGTAGCGCGCTCCCTTAGCATGGGAGAGGTCTCCGGTTCGACTCCGGACTCGTCCATAATTGGTCAAAAACGCCGAATTATTTTTTTGCAGCTTTTAAAGCTGATTTCTTTATTTTTGGCTATATGTATTGTTGATATATTAAATATGGACTACATGGTGTTATATTTTTTTAATCATAAATTCGTTAAATTGACCGTATTGGAGCGGTGTAACTATAAAAGTTGTATAAATCAATGAAAAAATCAATCATAGAAAATCTCGGATATACCAAAACATAACAACCATACCATCATGATTTGAAGTTCCAATCCATATTCATATTTTGATCATCATTAAATATTAAAGAATAGAAATCATTAACAAATTCATTTTTCTGATTTGTAGTATTTAGACTTGGTGGTTGAGATTGGAATTGTGCCAAATTTTCTCTATTAAGATTAGCAGTTGTTGATGATGATGATGGTTGGTTTAATTGGTTAGGTTTTGGGACATGAGAAAATAATGAACTAGATTGTGTACTTAATGGATCAAATCCGTTGTTACCATCAACATTTTCTGTTTTAATTTGTGATGGATTTAAATCACCAAATTGACCAGATTCATGGAAATTTAAACCTGATGCATTTTCAATATTTGCAATATCTGATGGTAATAAATTCAATAAATCATTAACATTATTTGGATTTGGAAGATCTTGGAAATCAAAATCTGGAATTTCTTCATCTTCATTTTTGATACCTTTACTTGGTGATTTTATGAAATTTGAACTTGGACCAACATTACCTGTAGTAATCCCATTAAATCCACTTGGAACATTTGTTGGTATTTCAACACTAGTATCAATAACTTCATCAAGATATTTCCCACATAAATTATCAATAGCCAGGATAAATTTATTAGCTAAAGAGTTAACTTTTGCTAATGATGCTAATACCTTTTTAGCTAGAACGATATCATTTCTCCAACTTGTAGAATGTTTTGATGTTGGTTCTGAACATAGACAAACAACTGAAATTAAAGCAGCATGGAATAAGAAAAAAGTAGCATACCAACTTGCAACAACTGAAATCTCATGATTATTGATGAAATTTGAAACTGATAAAATAGTTTCATGTCCACATTCTAAACAAATTCTACGACATGCTTTACCTTCTGGTGAATTTGTCATTTCTTCAAAATCTGGATTTTTAGCGTTAATAACTCTTTGCCAAACAAATGCTCTAAATAAGATAATTTGAAGATTTTTATATCTCCAAATTAATCTATATCTTGTTAATGCTAACCATTCTGGAGTTTGAGTTTCACCTGGTATTTTTGATGCATTTTCAGCTGTTAAATTATCTTCTGAAAAGAAAGCAGGTAATTGATTAACAAATTCAATAATCTTATTATTCAAAGCCAAACATTCATTAGCATTAGGTGAAGGTTTTGAAATTAATCTATTATAAATATCTGTTGAAATTTGGGTAAATTTAACTTGTTCAATCAACCCAGAATAAATGGTTGGATAAGAAACTGGAATTAATTCTTGTTTTAAACTTGTGAAATTATAATCATTATCATTAATATTTGATACATTTTCAATATCCATCATATGTTCACTTGGTAAATTAACTGGCCTACCAAATGTAATAGCAGCACCACCATCAAATATATACAAGCCCCACCATAATCTTCTTCTCATTTCTAGTTGTAATTGATTTTTAGATGATGACCAATTGGAAAATTCCTTGTATAATCCTAACCCCATAGCCATTCTTACTGCAAGACCTAAATAATTCCAACCTGTGTTTGGTTTATTTCTTTTTTGTGTATAATTACTTAATAATGTTAAAGCTTGTAATAATGGTATACTACCACTTTCAAAAACATATGATGATAAATAAGATTTAGCATTTTGATAATAATGTAAATCAAAATTTGAAGATTCACCATGTAAACACCAAGCACCTAATGCTAACACTGTATTTAATAAAATTTGCCATATTTCATGAGGTGGTGTTGGAATTTCATCTCTATATTGAGCTAAAAATGTTTCTTTATGAATAAATGGGTAAGAAGTATGATAATTTTTGAAATATGATTCAACAAATTCATTTGTCAAATATTTAGCAGTTAATGATACTGTTGAATCAACATCCAAAACTCTTGAATTACTTCTAGAGTCTGGACTTTTACTTGAATCTTCATTTTCATCATCTCTGGGTATTTTCAATGCTCTTAAAACAACAGCACTTGATGCAACACCAAAATAACCTTTATTTGATGGATTCAAACTTAAAGCAGCCATACCATCATTAACTGAAGATTCAACATCTTCTTCAACCCAATCAAACCCATAGATAGCATCTTCTGGAACATCATCTTCTGGGACTTCTGGATGATAACTATTTGAATCAGTAGAACCCACTGATAAAGTAGAATCATGTCTTGGAGATTGTTGAATTGGAGAATGAGTTTCAGAACGATTTCTTGGAGTAACACTCTTTGGTACTTGTCTACTTAACAATTTATCAACATCAGCATCTGGTAATAATTCATGAACCAAATTTTCAAGATCTCTAACACGATTTTCAACTTTTGTTAAATGAACTCTTGTTAAAGGAGATCTAACCACTCTTGGAGAATAAGTACACTCCCAATTATGTTGTACACATTTGGTACATTTAGGTAAGTCTTTAGAGCACTTAAGCTTTCTCTTTCGACACGAATCACACTAGAACACAATGTTAGACTTAAATCTCAACAGAAAAAAAATTTAAAACACCTATATAAGCGAAACACAAACAAGGTATTTCACACCATAAAGGTTCTAAAATATAATGGGATACTTACAGCTTGTTCAATAAAAACAGCCTTCATCTTGTCCCGCACTGCACTGCTCTTAAATCTCTTTACTAGATTGATAATCCAAGTTTATCCGACTCTGAATCCAATAGATAATGCAACTAAAACACTGATGGAATAGATTCACAAATCTTGTAACGGCCTTTCAACTTTTAAAATTTCGGATTCTCCGAAAGAATATTTTTCCTACGCGCTTAGTGACACGCGGAAAAACTGTGAAAATGGCAGAAATTCAAAAACGAGATACGAGGGTATAATGATCACATGATTCGCTCAAAAATGGTCGGATTTCGTAAGCCTAATCAATAAAAATATACTATAACCGTTTAAATTTGATCTGTTTGTTTGATTAATGCCTAGTGGTGTTGTTTGTTGATCAGACTTGGAAGTGCATTGAAGGATAGTGAGAGTGGATTGATACGAAAATGCTACGGTTGAATTGTATGGTTTTTGTGCTGTTCATGGTGTTATGTATTGGAGTACATGCCATACAAGATAAATTTGAAGGGAATATTATACAAAATTCACTGGATGAATTCATAAGTATAGATTGTTCTGAGATAAAGGATCCTGAAGAAAGAGCAGAATGTCTTGGGAAAGTGGATGACCTATTAGACTCAAAATTTGATGATTGGAGTCTATTGGATAAAAGAGATATATCACAATTAACAGGGTCTTCTGATCCCCATCAAGTTTATGATTGGAGACCTGTATCAATAAATATAGAACCTGGCCAAGCTCTTCAATATAGATTTGAAATCAATACAACACATCCATATAATCAAGTGTTTTATCAAGTACTGGTTTATATAACGGGAAATCTATGTAATCACCCAATAGGACTTTCAAATCCAAATGATTATTTAACATTATTCTATGGATTGAATGATACAGGAATTTTTGAAAATACTACATCAGAAGATTTACATGAGAGTCATAAATCTGAAGGTTTTGAAAATGGTTATCTTCAAGCAACTTCATATACCACAGTAAAGACAAATGGAACTTATTATTTAGATATGTTATTAGTTGCTGATGATGTTCCAGATTTTAATGGATCTTTCACTGTACAATTAGGTGTTTCACAAGATGATTTATTATTCCAATGGGATAATAGAACTTGGATTAACTTGGTGGACTCAGATGATACAACTGCATTATTCATTACAGGTAATTTAACAACAAAATATAATAATGCAACTGACATTTTAAGTGCATCAAGTAATTATTATACAATTCATGTTTTCCATGATGAACAATCAAATTATTTTTCAAATATGTATAGAAGTTGGTGTTCTATTGTTAATTCAGTTCCATTAGTCCCACCTGAAAATATTACATATTCATTTACACAAAGAGGTGGTGGTATTAAAGAACAAATTTATGTTAGAGGATTACAACCATCAACAGATTATATTGCATATGTGACACAAGATTTCTCAAATAAAGATGATGGTGGTGTTGTATTTGATAGGATATCATTCAGAACAAAAGATCCAGATATATGTCAATTAGTTTTCAATTTAACATTTTGTGATAATGTTGCATATTCAGTTCCAAGATCAAGTAATTTAGAAATTGGATCAGATTTTGCCAATCTTGGTAGATTGTATGATGAATATGCTGAAGAAGCTTTTGGAAATTTTTCAAAAGCACTAGATCAAATCCCATGTGATGCAGAAAATGATCAAAGATATTCACCAATCGTTACATGTGATGATTGTAGAACATCATACAAAAATTGGTTATGTGGTGTTACAATTCCACGTTGTACTACAGAAAATCAAACACATTATAAACATCGTCCATTAGGAGAATCAAGAATGGATTTTATTAATGATTCAATAGATCCTCCAAGTGAATATTTTGAAGTTTTACCATGTATAAATATGTGTTATGCAATGGTTCGTGATTGTCCTGCTGATTTTTCATTTTCTTGTCCAAGGGATAATGCTTCTCTTGTAAAGAGTTATTATTATAAAGATGATGATTATTCATATGATACTTGTAATTATGTGGGTATCATTCCAAAGACAAGTGGTGCTATACATGATGTTGTGATGAACAAAGGCATTCTATTTGTTTCTTTAATGTTTATTGGGTTTGTTTTGGGTTGAATTTTGTTTATATTCAACTTTATATATGAAAAGATTTGGAAATTAGATTTTACGTGTGCATAGTTTATAAATAAATGGATTAATAATTTATTTTATACATCTATTTATGTACGTATTGTATATATGAATATTGATTAAAAAAGCAAATTAAAATTAAACGTAAACTTCATTATTATTGATCAGCTGCAATTTCTTCAACTGATGGACAAGTACATAATAGATTCAAATCACCATATGTATCATCTAATCTTGCAACTGTTGGCCAAAATTTATTATCTCTTAAATGTGGTAATGGATAAACAGCTTGATCTCTAGTATATCCTCTAGTTTCCCAATCTTTTGATGAAACAACATCACTTAAAGAATGTGGAGCAAATTTTAAAACTTGACCTAATGGTTCACCAGCAATAAATGCATCAATTTCACTCTTGATAGAAATCAATGAATTAACAAATCTATCTAATTCTTCTAGATTTTCAGATTCGGTTGGTTCAATCATTAATGTACCTGGAACCGGGAATGCTAAAGTTGGTGCATGGAATCCATAATCTTGTAATCTTTTAGCAACATCAATAGCTTCAATACCTTTGTTTTTATAAGCTCTTAAATCCAAGATAAATTCATGACCACATTGTTTGACACCATCTTTACCAACAAATGCAATATCATAATATTCTTTTAATCTAGTCATCATGTAATTAGCATTTAATAATGCAATAGTAGAACTGAATGGTAACCCAGTAGAACCTAATAATTTAATATAAGCATATGAAATTGGTAAGATTGAAGCTGAACCATATGGGGCAGAACTAACAGATTCAATGGATTGTTCAGTTGAACCTTCAATTTCCACAATTGAATGTTTTGGTAAGAATGGAATTAAATGCTCAGCAACACAAATTGGACCAACACCTGGACCACCACCACCATGTGGAATTGCAAATGTCTTGTGTAAATTCAAATGACAAACATCAGCACCTAAATCACCTGGTGAAGTTAAACCAACTTGTGCATTCATATTTGCACCATCTAAATAAACTTGACCACCATTTTCATGAACCAATTCAATAGCACGTTTAACTGTTGGTTCAAATAAACCATAAGTTGAAGGATATGTAATCATTATAGCACCTAAGTTATCTTTATATTGTTTAACCTTTTTTTCAACATCTTCAAGATCTAATGAACCATTTTCTAAACATTCAATTGGAATAACTTTAAAATTTGACATAGCTGCAGATGCAGGATTTGTACCATGAGCAGAAACTGGAATTAAACAAATATTACGATTAAAATCACCATTTGATTCATGATATTGTTTAATAACTCTTAAACCTGAAAATTCACCTTGTGCACCTGAATTTGGTTGTAAAGTAGTTGCACTAAACCCAGTAATATTAGCTAAATCTTTTTCCAAGACATCAATTAATTCTTTATAACCTTCAACTTGATTTTTTGGAACAAATGGATGAATTGAACCAAATTCTGGCCATGATAATGGTAACATTTCCACAGTACCATTTAATTTCATAGTACATGAACCTAATGGTATCATTGTATTAGCTAATGAAATATCTTTATTATGTAAATTGTGTAAATATCTTAACATTGCAGTTTCTGAATGATGTAAATTGAAAACTGGATTTGATAAAATTTTATCAGTTCTTGTTAAATTATTTGGAAATTCTGGGAATTCAGAAATTGATTCAGTTGTAATAGCTTTACCTGTAAATAATTCAGTTAGGTCAACTAAATCTTTTTTGGTAATACTTTCATCCAAACTTAATGAAATAGTTGATTCATCAACTTTAAATAAATTGATTTGATATTGTTCAACAGCCTTGGATAAAATTTCATCACTTGAGACCCCATCAGATAATTTAATTGTTAAAGTATCAAACCATTGTTTATTTTCAATGGTATGTGAACTATTTTGTTGAATATAAGAAGCTAAAATTGAAGTATAACCATAAACTCTTTGAGCAATTTTTTTCAATTGAACAGGACCATGATAAACTGCATAATTTGATGCAATATTAGCTAATAAAGCTTGAGCAGTACAAATATTTGAAGTTGCCTTATCTCTCTTAATATGTTGTTCTCTAGTTTGTAAAGCTAATCTAAGAGCTTGATTTCCTAATCTATCTTTAGAAACACCAACAATTCTACCAGGAATTTTTCTATTTAATTTTTCAATAACTGAAAAAAAAGCAGCATGAGGACCACCAAAACCCATTGGAACACCAAATCTTTGAGATGAACCTAATGCAATATCAGCACCAAATGATGATGGTGGTTTTAATAATGTTAATGCTAATAAATCTGAAGCAACTGCAAATAAACCTTTTGAAGAATGAACAACATCTGAAATTTTTTGTAAATGATCTAGATCTAAGATATCACCACTTGAGGATGGATATTGTAATAATGCACCAAAAATTTCACTTTTAATTGATTCTAATTCTTCTAAGCCTTGTTGTGTAGTTAAATCTAATTGAACAATTTCAATATTTAATGGATAAGCTCTTGTTTTCAAAACTGATAAAGTTTGTGGATGAATATCAGTATCAACAACATATTTTGATTTTTTCTTTCTTGCATTATTATAAGAAATACTTAATGCTTCAGCAGCTGCAGTACCTTCATCTAATAAAGAAGCATTTGAAACAGGTAATCCAGTTAAATCTGAGATAACAGTTTGGAAATTCAATAATGATTCTAAACGACCTTGTGAAACTTCTGGTTGATATGGGGTATAAGAAGTATACCATTCTGGTGATTCCAAGATATTTCTCTTAATAACTGGTGGAGTTATAGTATTATAATAACCTTTACCAATAAAAGATCTGAAAACTTTATTCTTTTTGGCAATTGATTCTAAATTAGAAATCATTTCAGTTTCAGTGAATCCATGTTCTGGTTGAATATTTAATTTTCTCTTGATTAATACATTTTCAGGAACTGTATTAGCAACGAAATCATTTAAATCATTAAAACCTAAAGTTGATAACATATGTTCAACATCTTTATAGCCAGGACCTAAATGACGTCTTTGGAAATTGTCCAAAGGTTTCAAACGATCTTGAGCATTTGTTGAGATAGAAGGATCATAAACTTTTTGGAAATTTGCCAATGAGACATCACTTTTTGTACTTATAGTGGAATTATAACGAAGAGATAGACCAGCAGTTCTCTTCAAAGCAGCAGCACCACCAGCACTTGAGCGGTTCAACAAACGAGATGATATAATTCTAGATCTTGCAAGCATACTTTTCTTCTCCTTATAAGCAAATGGGAATATGTGTCAAATCAAAGATAAGAGCTATTAGCGAACAATTGAACACAGCGGTAAGTCTCAACCAACTTCCAAACCAACTATTAAGCCTTTAAAGATCCCTTAGCAAGTCAATAGAATCTAACAAAAACAAACAAAAAGAATCTAAAAATCTTCAACCTTTTCCAAAACTTTTCCAGTGCTTTAAACAGAAAAAAAATTCTGGTTATCATATGCAAATCTAATAAAATACACGGAGAAGAGTCAGATCAGTGGAAGTTGGAACAGAGTCACTAGAGATTCAAGCCCGGGGAGAACAGCGATAAGTACGACGCGAGTCAATTTTGCCCCATAAAAGAAACGCGTTCAGCCGGGAGCAGCACTGACTCGGATTTGACAAGTGTAGTTTGTTACTATACAGAGTCAAATTAATTGGTATAATATTAACAAATTTGAACAATATACAAACGATTTGGAATCTGTTGAACGATGGTACCACTGTTACACTTTGACCCCTTGGAATCCCTTACCACTAACAACACCAATCCAATCACCGTCAGTATTCCAAGTAACATTATTAACTTCTAAATTATCATTATAGGCAAAATCTGGATATTCAATTACATTACCACTATTATTTGATTTTATTGGTGTAGTTGTACTATTATTTATACTTGAATGTTGAACTGATGATTGTTTTGATTTAGAATTTGTATAATCCCAAATAAATGCTTGACAATCATCACCACCTGATAATAATTCTTGCTTTGTTGGATGCCATTCTATAGAATTTACTGAACCATTATGTCCGGCAAGTATATTTGTGGGTATACCAGGATATCTCATATCTAATATGATAATTTGATCAGATTTTGCACTAAAAGTTGCAATAACATTTGGATCAACATTTGATGTACTTAATCTTAATAATGCTGTACTATTAGTACTACTTTGATCTTGAGTTGTTGGGATTTGATTGTTATTACCTGATGAAGAAGTATTAGAATTTAATGTAGCAGAACTTGAACTTGATGATGTATTTGAATTTGATGAAATTAAAGGAGGTTCATAAATAATTGTTGAATGTTCTAAAGATCTTAAATCGAAAACTCTCATTGATCCATCATTACCAACACTTGCGAAAATATCTGAAGAATTTTGAATAAATTCAACATCAAATACTTCAGAATCATGTGCAATTAATTGTGTCTTGGGAGAACTTGGATGTAATAAATCCCAAACTGTACATGTAGTATCAATACTACTTGTTATAACAATATTTGGAGAAATTTTATTCCAATCAAATGAAGTTAATGGAGGTAATGATTGAGGTTTATTTGAAAAACCTGGATGACCATTATGATTATGTTGAACTCCATTAATTAAATTTAATCTTTCAATTAATTGATTATTATAATTATCAACTTCCCATAATTTTAATCGATCATTTGTTGTAATTAATTTTTCTGAACCTGCAGGGTCCCATTGTAAATTTGTTATTGGTAAATTAATATTTGTCTCTGCAATTTTGGTAAAATTTATACTTTCAGACATTGATTGACCATTTGAATGTTCAACATAAGTTGTTGAACCATCTAAAATTTCAATTTTATTTATAGCATCTTCTCTATATGATGATATTGCAACGGTTTCAGTACCTGTATTCCCATGCCTACTCCAATCACTTGCAAATAATGGCCAATGAGTTTCATAATATGCAGAACGAACAGGTAATTGAGATTGTAAACCTTGAGATTGAATTATTGAATTTTGAGGTGAATTTTGTAATAATTGAAAACGATCATATTCATTAAAATTATCTGTAGAGGGTAGAGTGGGTTAGTGATGTGAAACTTATAGAATGGAGTTTTGGAAATGTTAACTTACTTGGTTTGAATGAACCAACAGAAAATGAACTTCTTTTGGATTTATTCCAATCCATTTGTTATTATATTATGTCTTGCTATGGGATTAAGAATGGATGTAAATGCTTGTTGTTTGAAAAGTCAAATGGAAAGTCAAGACTTTGTGGATAAACAATTATGATGTTCTTGAGTACCACCCTTGTTTGAACCAGTACTATAGAAGTATGTAAATCAAAACAATAATGTATACTTCTTTAATTTTGCTCTAGTATATCCATTTCCCATATTACACATAAATGGAAAACAATAATCAATTGGATTTTGGAAAAGGGGACACACAAGAGAAGGAAATTATAAAAGTGCATTAGTAGGGATTCGAATGGGGGTCTTCGGTAAAAATATTCAAATGCGCAATAACATAATCATCGTAAATACTTTGAACACAATTTTTAAATATAGAAACATGCTAAACATTCCAGACTCCAGAGCAAAGCAAGGAGGGAGTAATAGATTATGTGCTATGATATATGGCTATACACTATACCATGATGTAGACCTATATATCAGTTGTTCTATACATTAGTACATCAAGTATCTCCAGAGTTCTAGTACATCTGAGTATTACAAACACAAACATACGAATTACTAAGAGGAAAGAGCTAGAATTAGTATACTAGTAGAAGACCCAATATATATAGTATAGTAATCAGGAACAACTGAACAAACATCACCATCACGATTCACCATCAACACCAACAACATTCCAACATTCCAACGATCCCAACAGTCACGATTGTTTTATTGGCCGTTTCTGACGTAATTGGTTCCGTGTGTCTTGCTCGATCAACAATACATTGTTGATTATACATACGATCAACATCTAAAAGGCTATAAACTGTCTGAGAAGTGAGCAACCAGGTACACAAAACACAAAACACAGAACACAGAACATCATATAGTAGTAGTACCATGGCATAGTAGTATATAGTATAAGTTCACACTCACTTCAAATCTGAATTCTTTCCTATAGCAAATGTCTAGGAAAAAGTCAAAGCTAAAGTGACACATCGGAAATGATGTATCAGCTTGCTTTCATAACGCTCGATGCTTTAATAAGTTATACATCTCCATACACAAAACAACATACGCTGTCTATTATAAAGCAAATGGATTGGTCCAACTGATCCCTTTTGATCCGTCCTAAACAGCAGCTAAAATGCATTCAGTTGATCTCAATTCTTAGATCACAAAAGTTGACAAATCTACGTAATCACAAACACCTAATTACAAATCTATACACAGCTATATATATATCGGCCATACCGCCCACAAATCCACACAGGAAAACCAACTTTAGTACATTCTCTCTTACACTAAAACCATCATCAACTCTTCTTTAAAACATCAACAGAAGATCAAAAACTTCTCATTCATTAAACGTTTCATTCATTCTTCCGGTTTGTTAGCAACAACACAAAATTGAGATTTGAGAATAATTAAGCTTATTTAAAAAAAAAAACATTTGACATCATGACAACTTCAATCTTAACTTCAACTTTACAAACAATTAAAACAAATTGGCAAACAATGTCTGTGAGACAAAGATTACTTAAAGAGTATAGAACTCTTGAACATAACAATTTAGATGGAATTAATCCAATCTTAACAGAAAATTTACATTTACTTTATGCAGATATAAAAATATTTGATAATGAATTATATCAAGATACTTATCGTGTTAAAATTATGATTCCAGAACAATATCCTTATGTTTCTCCAGTGGTAATATTCATGAAATCAACTGAAGATAATATCAATACCATACCAATCCATCCTCATATTTATTCAAATGGTCATATTTGTTTAGATCTTTTGGGTCCAGCTTGGACTCCAATTCAAACTATAAATTCTTTATTAATTTCTTTACAATCAATCCTTGCTTCAAATTCAAGAAATGAAAGACCTAGTGATGATGAAAAATATGTTGCTAAAGCTCCTAAAAATCCTTCCAAAACAAGATTTGTTTATCATGATGAAACTATTTAGGTTAAAAAATCAACAAGTTCAAACCACAACACACATATACAATACAGATAAATAATCCTTATAAAGAGGTCATTCAAGGATTCAACTCATCATTATCGGGTTCAGTTCATTATTTCATATCATATCATATCATATTATACCATATCATACTATCATATCATTGCTCTTTGTTGCTTCATCATGTTTTAAGTTGTTTCTTCATTACATTGCATTATTATACACAATCATTTTCAAAAGCTTTAATCATAATTATATTTTATACTTATCTAAAAAAGATGCTGGTCAGAGTTTTTATTTACATTAAAATTTAACTTAATAAGATACTTTATATACTATTATAAATTAAGCTATATGTAGAAAAGTCGAGATTACAACTGGTTATCATTAATTTATATACATTAATCTTTATCTATATATGATATTTCATAAAGGCATTGCACTTTGTGTTGGTTTTCTTATTACTTTTTTAGGTTTTTGTGATGAAGTTGGTTTATTACCACCATTTGATCCATTATTATTTTTATATGTTTTCTTTTTTGAATATTTTTTATATTTACCATTACCTGATTGTGAAGATTTTGTTCTTTTTTTGGATTGTGTTGAATATTGATTTAAAGATTGTGATTGTGATGCATTTGAAGGTTTTTGAGATTGTCTTAATTGATTTATAACGTTTAAATTTTCTTCTTGATCACGATTACTAAAATATATAGATCTTGAATTTGTAGCTGTTGATTGAGGTTTTGATGCACTTCCATTACCATTACCATTTGTTTTTAAATTTTTAAAATTTTGTAAAACTTGTTTAAAATAATTGAAATAACCCTTTTGAATTTCATTTTCGAATCCTTCTAATTGTTTAAATTCAAAATCTGTTTGTGGTAATTTTCTTGCCATAGTTTTCAATAATCGATCACTTGCAACACTTGTTGATGCACTAACATTTAATCTTGACATGGCTTTATCTCTTGCTTCTTTTAATGATATAAATGCTCGACTATAATCTCGTTTTTCTTGACTATTTGCAAACGTTGCTTCACCTAATCTAATTGGTGTTGAAATACTTGGTTGATGTTGTAAATTTGAATTTGATCTTACTAATTCTCTTGCGCTTGTAAAACTTGGACCTCCTGTAGCTGTTGTTCCAATTCCTGATGCATTACCATCACCATTTCCATTTTCATTACCATTAAATCTAAAATTATTAATCTCATCTCGATTTAAAGTTCTTGATCTTGATCTAGGTGTATTATTATTGTTATTACTTGGTGCTCTATTTAAACTTGCATTTGTATTACCACTTCCAGGTCTTGTTCTTTTAGAATTTGTGAAAAATGTCATTATGATTCTCTTTTTATTATTCAGTAATTTATCAGCTTGTGGTCCCAGTTTAATATAACTTGATGCAAAACCTGCTTTGTTGAAAATTGAAAATTCTTCAAGAATTTTTTCAGCAATTAAATGGAATGCAATTCTTTCAATATCAACTTTTTCTAATTCTTTACCTGCTCCATGTTCATTTAAATTATCATGTCCAGCTTGTGTAACTTTATTAGATTTAGAACCTTTGAAAACATCTTGACAATAAATTAATGTAACTTTTTCATGTTCAATTGATTTAACTAATTCTGTCATTTTTTTAGCATATTCTGTAACATCTTTATCAAATTTTGTAGAAGCATCTGAACCTTTTTTACAATTATCACAATTTTTAGCACATTGATCTTTATGAAATTGTTCATTAAAATATTGTAAAACTTGTTGACGACGACAATCTGTTGAATTTTCACAATATTGAATAACTTGTCTTAATTTTGTTAAATGTTTTTCTTTACCTGCTTTATCTAAATCTTTATCTCTTGAAATCATATTTTGTAAAGTTCTTGCATCTCTAAATCCATAAAACATTGTACAATATGAATAATTACCATCTCTACCAGCTCTACCAGTTTCTTGATAATAACCTTCTAAAGTTCTTGGTAATGTTAAATGAATAACAAATCTAACATCCGCTTTATCAATACCCATACCAAATGCAATTGTGGCACATATAACTTTAATAGTGCCATTTTGCCATGCTTTTTGAATATCCAATCTATCTTCTGGTGTCATACCTGCATGATAAAATGCACATTTTATTCCACTATTAATTAACTTGTCAGATGTTTGTTCACATGCATTTTTAGAATGACAATAAATAATACCAGTTTGATCTTTAAATTTACCCAAGATGGACATTTCAATATGTTTCATATGATCTTTATCTTTATTAAGAACTTCATAAAATAAATTAGTTCTATTAAAGCTTTGTTTTAAGAAAACAGGATCTTTAAGATTTAAATTATGAATGATATCCATTTTAACATGATCATTTGCAGTTGCAGTTAATGCCATAACAGGAATTTCCGGATAATTAGTCTTGAAATAACTAAGATGTTTATAATCAGGTCTAAAATCATGACCCCAACTACTAACACAATGAGCTTCATCAACAACAACTCTTGCTAATTTCCCCTGTCTGTATAATCTATCAATTGCATTCTTAGCTTGATTTGAAGCACTAATCATTTCTGGTGATAAATAAACCAAATCTAGGAACCCATCAACAAACAAATTAAAAGTTGTTCTTCTTTCTTCTGGTGATCCTTTTGAATTAATCATACCTGCTTTAATGTTTTTTTCCCATAAATGTTCAACTTGATCTTGCATTAAGGAAATCAAAGGTGAAACAACAATTGTTGTACCATGTGTAACACCAGATTTTACCACTGCTGGTAATTGATAACATAATGATTTACCACCACCTGTTGGCATAAGAACAAAAGTATCCTTACCTGATAAAGTTGCATTAACAGCTTCAAGTTGATTTTGTCTAAATGATGATAATTTAAAAATTTGTCTTAATTTTTCAAAAACTTCAGGTGTCCATTCATGAGTTTCACTTGGTGGTAATTGTGGTATTATAGGTCCATTTAATTCTTGTAATTCATCATCATCAAAATCATCTGGGAATGGTGAACTTGGTAATGAATTTGAAAAATCATCTTCATTAACTATAGATCTTCTTGGAGGAGTTGGAGGAGGTTGAAATTGAGGTCTTTGACTTTGTACACGAGGTGCTGGCGGTGGTGCATGATATGAAGTATCAGCATCAATTGATTCGATTTCTAAATCTAAATCGATAACATCTTGTGGATTATTTGTAGCTTCACGTTCTTCATTATATGTATATGTCGGTGCAATAACTTCATCATCTTCGTCATCATCTTCCATTTCGAGATCTTCAGAATAGATTTGACTAAACTTTCTACCACCAACTTCTTCAAGATCATCATCACTTCCAATAATTTCATCATCTTCGTCGTTATCTTCATCATGATTTGTATACCTGTGACGCAGATGATCTTCTCCATTATCAACATGTTCTTCATCACTTGAATTAGCCAAATCTTCAACTTCTCTTCTATCAACCACAAAATTATTATGTTCAGATTCCATATTTGGCATATCATCAGCATCTTCATATTCACCGTCTTCACTTCCTTGATCATCTTCTTCAAGAAATTCACGATCACTTGTATTTGGGTTTTGATCTTCAGGATTGATTTGACTTGTAACCAGACCATCACCTTCAAAACTTAAATCTTCCTGTTCTTCTTCAAAATTATTTGGTCTTCTTATATTTGGTCTTGGATTATTATCAATTAATATAGATTCATCAAAATCTTCCAGATCAGAATTAACAGATTCAAATTGTTGTGGTCGTGGATCTTGGTTTCTTCTAAGTTCTCTAGGATCCCTTGATGATTGTAAGACTTCCATATTAGCTCTATTACTCAAGTTGGAAGTCATTGGGTTTAAAGCTGGTACTGGTATTGGAGGAGGTGCTGGTAATTGAGCTCTTGCTGGAGCTGAAGGTGGTGGTAATGATGGAGCGTCAAATGATGGTTTATCAATAGGCTGAGCAGACGATGGTGAAAGTTTCAATTGATTTAGTTCTATCTTTGAAGAAGTTTGTTCTTTGGCCAAAGCGACTAACTGAGCGTTAAGTTCATTTCTTTTCCTCTTTTTTTCATCTTCTGATAAAGCGGTTGATTCATTAATAATATTACGTTTGAGTAATAAATCAATTCTTCTCTCACAAATATCTATATGTAGTTGTTGTGCTTTCAATAATTCACGTTCACTGACAAATTTGGGTACTGTAGTTGAAATTGTTCTTGTAGCTGTTATTGAAGTTTGAACTGATGGGTGTGCTGGTATTGGCCTTGGTGCTGATGGTACGGGTATAGGGACAGTTGTTGAAATTGGAGCGGTTGGTAATCTTCGTGTAGAATCTGGTGCTTTTAGTGATCTATCAGGATTTGTAGAGTTGGATTCCAGGGTGACATCAGCAACGTTATAGCTTGCTTGTCTCCTTATTTCATGTTGATCTAAAGCTTCATTTAGTTCAGTATCATCAAAATCATCACTCGTAAAATCATTAGGTTGTTCTCTTTGTCTTTTAGAGGTTGTTGAAGGCATGGGTATTGGTTCAGTTTGGTGTCTCTTTTTGGGTATTGTTGGTGTTGATTCCATATCATCGTCAAATGTTAGATCAATAACAGCTGGTGCTGGTGTAACAGTTTGCCGTATTATACCTTGTTGTTGTGGAGCAGGCATAGTGGAAGGTTGAGGTGATGAATGTTTACTTGTACTTGATGTTGAGCCTGATGATTTGAGAGTTGAATTTTCCCTTCTAGCAAGTCTAAGACCAGATGATTTCCTAGTTGTTTTTTCAACATTTGATAATAATGGACTAAATTCATTACTTGATTCTCTAAGTGGTGCGCTAGCAGGTTCTAATCTTCCAGCTTGCCTGGATCCCATCTGTGTTGTATTTGAATTAGCCGTAGCAGCGAGTGTGATGTCTTGTAGAGCTGGCTTCTTGGGCACAAAAGCTCGTGACTGTTCTAGCCATTGTAGATGTTGATCTAAATTGTTTTTCATTAGCGCCTTTGATCTCTAGACATATATGATGAGCTGTTGATTCTTTCCTATGAATATGTGTATTTTCGTTGATATTCTTCTTCTGATATACCTTGAGTCTGATGTCTCTACCTTTGAAGACTCAACCTCTTGATCTCCTTCTTGGTTGGTGAGTTTTGGTGGCACTTTTGACGTCGTTTTGATGGTTTGTTTACCTTTTACAAAAATTTGAGATTTTAATAAGGTATACGCGAAAATATGGCATTTGGTAAGCACACGGTATATCAGGTCGATTTGGATTGAAAATAGGTGATGGTTGGAATTTTAAAGTGCTTGTAAAAGTTGAGGTTCTGATAGAGATCAGACTAGATATATATATATATAAAGTGATCTTTCCAAAAATCACTCTTTATACTGTCAATTATCCCTTTATTATTCCTGGTTAATTTCGTCGTTAACGTTTCGCGACTTGATGATTTTTTTCGCGTACGTTTTTGAAGCGCGCTTCAATTCATATAATTATAATATTGAACCATAAAGATTGATTAGCTTAATAGGAAGCAATTACTAAAGTGGACATAATAATATCTCATAATGTCAAGAGAACGTACTTCAGAAAATCTTCCATGGTATGTCAATCACCTTTCATCATATAAGATCTATTATACTAACATGTTATTAGGGTTGAAAAATACCGTCCAGATTCTTTAGATGATGTTTATGGTCAATCAGAAATCGTTGATACAGGTGAGTTTTAACTTGGTTTTAATGACTTGCTTCTAATTACTAATGATCCCATCAAGTTCGTCGTTTTGTTAATGATGGTCGTTTACCACATTTATTATTTTATGGACCTCCAGGTACAGGTAAAACATCAACAATTATTGCATTAGCAAAAGAGATTTATGGTAAAAATTATAAAAACATGGTTTTAGAATTAAATGCATCAGATGATCGTGGTATTGATGTTGTGAGGAATCAAATTAAGAATTTTGCTAGTACGATGCAAATTTTTTCAAAAGGTTATAAATTAATTATATTAGATGAAGCTGATGCAATGACAAATGTTGCACAAAATGCCCTTAGAAGAATCATTGAAAAATATACCAAAAATACAAGATTTTGTATCTTGGCTAATTATGCACATAAATTAAATCCAGCTTTATTATCACGTTGTACAAGATTTAGATTTTCTCCATTAACAGAAAGTTCAATTCAAGAAAATTTGAATAAAATTATTATTAAAGAACAATTAAAATTAACAAATGATGCTCAAGCTGCATTATTAAAATTATCAAAAGGTGATATGAGAAAAGCTTTAAATGTTTTACAAGCTTGTAAAGCTGCAATTGATGAAGGTAATGAAATTTCAGAAGAAATGATTTATGAAAGTGTTGGGGCACCACACCCAAAAGATATCGAAACAATACTGGATTCTATCTTAAAAGATGATTGGAGTTCATCTATTTCAACACTTACCAAGATTAAACAATTAAAAGGTTTAGCATTAATTGATTTATTACAAGGTTTTGTGGAAATCTTGGATCAATATCAATTGAAAACAAGAACAAGAGCTGAAATTTTAAAAGGTCTTGGTGAAATTGAATATGCAATTTCTAAAGGTGGTAATGAAAAAATTCAATCAAGTGCAAGTATTGGAGTTATTAAAAAATCTTTGGAATTTGAAGTTAGTTAGAGATGTGTATATAAGATTCGATAATAATTAGATGTTTTACTACAATCGTATCGTAAAATGATCTAAAATTTGGGAAAAATGATGTGTATATATTATAATCAAAAACTCATCAGGTCAATTACGACTGAATGAAAGTTGATGGTATATATAATTAATGGTTAGCTAAAAACAGATTTCAAATATTCAATATCAATGTGATATATAATTGTATTTGATGAGATCATCAATATTTAACTTTTAAGCTTGGAAAGCTAGCTCACTAGATGAAAGACTTTTCACTCTCTTCATAAATCTCTCAGTAGTAAAACCCGAAAAAGAATGTAATGGTCCTAAACCTATGGAGGTTAAACCAAAGAATATCATTATGTTTAAAGAATGAGAAAGCTATAAAATTTTTGATAATTTCCACGCGATCCCCCATCAACAACATGATTTGGCCACTATTGAAAAGCCTAAACGCACACTTATATAAACACACAATATTGCTTTATTTTAACATCTTAACAACATGAACATCTATTCAACAAGACTATCAATAAGATCATGACAATAAAATACATTCAAAAAGACCTTTTCAAAACCTCAGCACCAGCAATCTTAGCCCATGCTTGTAACACTCATGGTATATGGGGTGGTGGTATCGCCCTTCAATTCTCCAAAAAATTCCCATCAACAGAACGTAAATATATAAATCATTGTCAATCACATACTCCCAGTGAATTATTAGGTACTACCCTTTTAATAAAATCCGAATTAAATGACCCAGGAAATTTAGCTGGGAAACAACCTCATGTTATTGCATGTTTATTCACTAGTAAAGGTGGTGGAGGTGATGCAGATTCACCTCAAAAAATTGTTGAGAATACTGAAAGGGCAATAAAGGATTTAGAAAACCAATTGAATGATACAATGGAAGATTGGTTATTAGATACAAAACCCACTGAAGGGAATTGGTTGATTGAATTACCAAAGATTAATGCCGGGATTTTTAGAGTTCCTTGGGATGAAACTGAAAAGGTATTGAAAGGTAGTGAAAAGTTGGATTTTACGGTTTATGTTGTATGAATGTTTATGTTTATGAATATATATTATATGTGTTTTGTTTATTTGTCATTAAATCATTAAAGTTGTAGGGGGGTTGGATTATTTATTACATATGCATTTCTAAAAATGGTTTAGAAGCAACAAAACTAAAACCTTGAAATAAATCATTATCAAATTCTGTTGTAGTATTAGGTTGTGTATCTTGATTATCTTGAGGGTTTTTATCTTCTTTTTTCATTATTTCTCTTATATAATTATGATCAAAATTTGTTGCTTTTCTTAAATCAGTTGTATCAGGAATGATTGGTGGTTTTAAATTTCTTAAATTTTTCCAATCAATCTTTCTAAAAAATCGATGTTTTTCCAAAATAGTAAAGTCTTTATCAATATTCATTCTTTTTTGTGGATTTTTATTAATTAATTTCCTTAGCAGGTCCTGGGCATCTAATGATAAATATTTTGGAATTTCTAATTTTTTTTCAATAATTTTTTTAAAAATTGTTGTTTTATTATTACCAGTAAATGGAGATTTCCCCGTTAACATATCAAACATCATTATACCTAAAGACCACCAATCTGCAGGGAATGAATATTCTTCACCTTTTAAAACTTCAGGAGCTGTGAATTCTGGGGTACCTAATATTGATTTACAAATTTCATCCATTGAACTTAATCCAAAATCTGTTAATACTATATGACCTTGGGCGTTTAACATTACATTTTCTGGTTTTAAATCACGATAAACTATACCAGCTTGGGAATGTAAATGATAAATAGCCTGAGAAATTTCAGCTAAATAAAAAGCTGTATCATTTTCATTAAATCTATTTGATTGTGATAAATGATAAAAAATTTCTCCACCGGGAATATATTCTAATATGAAATTTATATCTTCAAAATCATGAAATGCATAGAATAATTTCACTATAGATGGATGATTCATCTTACTAAGTATTTCACGTTCATTTTTATGAGTTTTATAAAGTTTTGTATCAATAGAAATCTTGGCCTTTTTAATTGTTTTTTTAGCATACAGTTTCTTAGTATAAATATCTTCCACTAAATAAACACGACCATAAGAACCAATACCCAAGATATTAATCTCTTCAAAATCATTAATAGTTCTATTTGATAAATCAGATGAATAATCTTGAATAAATTCTAAATTTTGAGAATTTATTGGATTATTATTAATTGAAATTTTAGAAAACACTGAACTTCTTCTTCTTGATATATTTGAAAATTTTCTATTATTATTATTTAGAGTAGATGGAGGTTTTAACAAAAACTCTTCATCATTTTGGAATATTTCATCATCTAATTCATCTTCAGAATCAGTCATTATAGCTGTGAAATCAGTTGAAGTTTCATTAGACATGAATAACCCAGTATTTCTATGAATTTTTGTATGCATTGTGATGATATTTTATAGTATATAGATTGAATTTTTGTGTTGATTTTTTTATATTCATTTGATGAACGTGTTGAACGAGTGACTGTATTATACTGCCAAGTGAGTAGTGAGTCTATTGATTGTCTATTTGTTGC
This sequence comes from Hansenula ciferrii, assembly GCF_000313485.1. Classification (NCBI taxonomy): domain Eukaryota; kingdom Fungi; phylum Ascomycota; class Saccharomycetes; order Phaffomycetales; family Wickerhamomycetaceae; genus Hansenula; species Hansenula ciferrii. The sequence continues at coordinate 1,480 of NW_011887577.1, read as the reverse complement.
CTATTGTTTACTAAGTTGAACATCACTTTCTGGAGAAGTTTTAACTAAAATTATACGGCTTTGCATGAAATTCGCGAATTTGCTTAGATTTTCACTTTTGCAGAATTTTAAAGCGAAGAAAAAATGGATCAGTCAATTCAAAACAAAGAGTGAAAATTGAAAAAGAAGAATCATGCCGGCTTTATACCTCTAGCTTTCAGAAGTTTGTGTTATTATTTATGCTATCAGTTGTGTTAAATCCTTTGTCTCCATCGCTCATGATAGTGACGTTGAATGTATTTGAAAGCAAATCTAGTACGAATACATTTTTTTTTTGACTTACATTACATCCTAATTTGCTATATGTTGCATTTAGATCAAATATCTATCCATATGCCATGGTAATAGCAGATAATTAGTAATACACTGATTGTTAACCAAACATATTGTTTTATTTCATAGATTCATTTGAACTTTATTAGATGATCAAATAATACATATATGTTTGCAATCTTTTTGAATAATTAGGGATTTGTAGTACTACGATATTGTATTCAAAAATGATGTACCACATGTATTAACAATCACAAAGAACTCCAAACTATATGTTTATTCTTTAGATAATTGAGAATCTTATGGGTTTAGATGTAATATTTGACTAATTATAAAGTTATATAGATCTATTTGAGGTAATTCTCTAAATCAACTATAACTTCATATCAATGTTCAAACTTTGCAGCTTGTCGAGTATGTTCTAAAAAGACAACGAAGTTCTTGGATATTTTAGAATCGGATAGTTTCAATATTTGAATGTAAATTGAACGTATATATAAGTTAGATATCAAGGATTTTATCACTATCAATAAGAGAAGACCATTCAGAAAACTGAAAAAGCATTAGAGTTGATCAGACTCACCATGAGATAATTCTTTGATGGTTTGATCATTGATGTTGATGAAAATGTAATTGATCAATTCTTGAAAAACCAATCAGACAAATATTTAAGTTTGGGATTTGCTTACATAACACACATAAATTTTAAAGCTGCGATCGAATTAGGGGATATTGAATCTTGAACTTCAACCATTTAAACACGATTGAGTTGAGCTCAGTATTACAGAACCTTTGAATGAAGTAAAAAGTTTATCAATGGATCTTCCAGCTTGTTAGTACAGCTATAGTTGTAATCAATTATGGGCTGTATTATATTTCATTATTCTTCGTTAAAGTTTGTTGATTTTTATCTCACTTGAAATCATATATTCATTGTTCCGGCAAAGAATATCTATAATTCGAGATCGTTAATTATCCATATATTTACCATAGTATATATGGTAATATCAGTCCATCATTAATGAACCAAACATATATTGTTTTATTTTATAGATTCATTTGAACTTCATTAGATGATCAAATAATACATATTATATGTTTGTAATCTTTTTGAAAGGGATGTATTGTAGTATATATTGTAGTAATTGTTAATAATATCTACATTGTA
>NW_011887576.1:0-98237 GCF_000313485.1 Hansenula ciferrii | reverse complement strand
CTAATACTACTATTTAAATACATATCTTCTTAATTATCTATATACATTTGTCGTGTTCTGGCAAATTTTTGTCTCAAATCTGGAAATTTGGGCCAAAATTTGGAGGTCTGTCGAAATTTTGTTAGCGATCGGAATTTTCCCATACAAAAAAACGAGCATCCGGGACGTCAGTGTACATCGAGAAATCTACAATTAGGTAATCATTTCCGCGATGTGGATTTGAATAAGGAGCTATAAGTGATGAACTAAATCCTTCAGCTCTGAAACTTAATTTTTGAAATATTAATATATTATATAGTATAACATTAAATAAATATATTCTACGTATTAATTAGAATTCATGATCCAGATTTAAATATTTCTGAATTCATTCAGGTTTGATTTGAATTGAATTTATCAAATGAATATATAAGATCAGTTTAATCATGTCACAAGTCACCAGGTATATTACCATATTACCTAGTTATATGATGTTATGATCATGAGATTTACGGTTTATATATATGAGTTTTGCACAGTATTTAGAAGAACAATGATTAATAATGAATTTTGTAGAGGTGTAGACAATGGTACCATGAAGAAATAAGAACCATGATAGATAATTGACGTCCAGCTGTTTTTTGAATGATAATTGTCATTTCTTTTTAAAAATCTTGAATATCTTGACTAATAACTTGGATGATCAATTGAATTCAAACTACATTAATTATAAATAATTAGGTGATTTCTTATTGAAAATTTCAGAATTGTCTATACTGACTGTATATAAAATGTTGTTTGGTGAACCAATCTTGGTTTTCGATTTTGGATGTTGGAAGCGTTTTTAATAATCGTTACAATTTTCGGTATTTCCATATTTGATTAGAGTTTAATGATTCAGCGGTTAATAAGATTATAAAAAAGAAGAAAACTTTCAATGAAAAAGTGATGATTTTGATCTTTTCTCATCACAATCATGAATTAATCAACATAGTGAATAACCGCTAAGCTACCAAAGATGTCTAAAGACCAAGATTTTGAGCTGTCAGATTTCCTTATCCCAGAACAAACCACTGCATCAACTACATTCAATGAAGAAGGACTAGAAGAAGAAGAGGAACAGTTTTATAAAATACCAAGAGTGATAACTTATCAAGGAAATCAATTGAAAATTGTGCCGCCAGATTGGAGGTTATCCAAATTGTTAAAGTTACAAATATCAACATGTTTTGGTTGTATGGTTATTGTTGGTATGAATGATCAAACTGTGGGTACCTTAATCCCCACACTAATCAATTACTATCAAGTTGAACAAACTTCAATTTCAGTTGTATTTGTGATTCAATTCTTGGGCTTTGCAACAAGTGCTTTGAGTAATGAATATTTCCATAATAGATTTGGTAGACGTGGTGTTATGATCCTTAGTAATGTTGTTTTATTCCTGGTTTATTTTGTTAATTCATTCAAGCCTCCTTTCAAACTATTTATCATTATTTATTATTTTGTGGGCTTGGGTATTGGACTTATGGATTCATGTATGAATGTTTGGTTAAGTTCACTTGTGGATCATAATGAATTGATGGGCTTCTTACATGGATTTTATGGTGTTGGAGCGTTCATTGCACCTCCTTTCATAAGTTATCTTTTAAAATGGTTTGATAATGATTTCAAAGTTTATTATATGATCTTATCATGTATCACAATTTTATCTATTGTTATTTGTGCTTTAGTATTCAAGAATGAAACAAAAGAAAAATATCACTATGATATTACCAAAGATGAATCTCATGAAGAAGGTGAAAATCAACATCAAGGGGGAACTTTAGGTATTGTATTGAAAATGCCATTGGTTTGGTTATTTGCTAGTTATTTGTTTCTTTATATAGGAAGTGAAGTTTCAATTGGAACATGGTTATTAAGTTATCTATTGAAAATAAAAGAGCTTGATCAAATATCAGCATCATATATTGTTTCTTGGTTTTGGATTGGATTAACATTAGGTAGAGTTTTATTAGGATTTATTACAAGATTTTTCAAAAATGAATATAGAGCTAATTTAACATATGGTATTCTTTCATTAATGTTTTACATAATCTATACAATATTCACTTGGAATGTTACAACATCATATAAGCATTTTACACTAATGACAAACATCATAGTCGTCATATCCGGGGTATTCATTGGTCCATTATTTCCTACAGCTACAATCACATTAATGAAGATTTTACCATCAAACTTACATGTTAGCTCTGTTGGTATCATGACAAGTTTTGGTGGTTCAGGTTCAGCTATATTACCTTTCCTGATTGGAATTATAACACATACAATGTCATTAGATATATTACCTATACTTATTAGTATTTTGATTTTTGGTTATGTTCTTATGTGGGCGGTTATACCAAAGATTAGTCCAATTGATTATGATTTTTAAAAAGCCCCATCAAAATCTGTATATTGTGGATTATATGATCTGATTAACATCACATCTGCTAAATATATTGGGCGGTACTGTAGTGCAATGTATAAGTGAACCTATTCAAAGATATCTTTCAAAAAGTGATCTCCTGAACCAGTAAGTCACAAACTTATACTGGCAATTAAAATAGTGGATATGTTCGCCCTAATATATTACTATTCAATTAAACTAGTTGTAAACTACATTCGAGGGTAATGCATATATATACTTATATATAGCTTTCTAAAGCTTTTTATAATCACAATGGATATTTACGGGATATGATTTTATTAGTCACATTGGACGGCTGATGATTTGTACTGGTATGTAGTATGTACTCATCATGAATGATAATAATAAAAGAAGCCACATATGGTGTCATGGAATATACCTTGATTGTCAAGTTACGACTGGCATCTTACCACTTACAAGTTACAATTTTCCAGGCGTACGTAACTTATATTAATCATTATCAATTTGAAATCAAATGGAACTCCATCGGAACTCCATCGGAATTCCGTTTCAAATTTATAAGCTTTCAAATTTGATGCAGTGGCGAATGCGATTTGGGACGTATTTTGATTTGGAATTAACGGTTTTACTACTCTATATCAGGTTTGATGCCATATTTGAAGCAGATACAAATGACAAATTAGTAAAGGGTCTCTGGATGCTACAGATATAAAGCTATGGTGAAATCCTGGTATTCCCATGGCGCTAAGTGCTGGTTATGATGACAGTACAAGCTAGTAAAGATTAATTCAAGTATAAGATGGAATTACTAAGGAAAGGTAGAAATCTAGTACCATTAGAGACTAAAAACAAGTATAAAGTATGGATTTATTTCTTAGTTATCATTGCAACTTCTCTAGATAACTTGAACGTTTCAGGTACTTTAACTGCAATTTTTTCCATAACTGAACATTTCCCAAATGCTGGTACTACAACAATATCATGGGTTTTCTCTGCTTATTCATTGACTTTAGGTGCTTTTATTATTATTGCTGGTAAATTGGCTGATGTTTTAGGACCTCATAATGTTTTCCTATGTGGACTGTTTTTTATGTCTATCTTTGCATTGATTACCGCTGTTATTGTCAAAGAACCAATTGCATTAATTGTATTCAGAGCTATTCAAGGAATCTTTGCAAGTTCTTTGATTCCTTCAACATTTGCTATGACAGGTAATTATTTCAAAGGTGATGCTTTATTAAAAGCATTAACTGGGTTTATTATGTCTTTGACTACTGTTTTCGGTATTGGTTGTATTCTTGGTGGTGCTTTTAGTGTTTCCTCAGCTGGTTATAAAGGTTTATTCTATTTCACATTTGCAGTAGGTATGTTTTCATTTATAATTTTATTCTTCTTAATCATTCCAATTGATGAAACTGAAGGACATAAGAACTTGAAAATTAAAGATTTGGATTTTGGTGGTTCATTTGCCTTAGTTGCAGGGTTATTATTGATTATTTTGGGTCTTACAGAAGGTGGACATTCATGGCAAAAACCGGCAGCTTATGTTCCAATAATCATTGGTGGCTTGGTTCTCATCGGTGTCATCTTATTTGAAATGGTTTATATTCAATTATTCAAGGACAAAGTTGATTCACAAATCAAATCCATTGAATCTAATACAACACATCTAAGTGAAGAAAATAAAGATAAAGATGAACTAAATCCATCAAATCAATCTGTGGAAACAAAAAGTGAAATCCCAGGTATAAATGATTGGAGATATAAGATTCAATTATTATTCCCTCGTGAAGTTGTATCAATTAGAAATTTCTATCAATACTTGGCTTCAACTTTTTTATTTTACATCAACTATATCGCAGTGATGACCACAGTTATTCAATATTATCAATACGTCACATTAGATTCCCCAATAATGACCGCTGTTAAAGTTTTACCATTAGCTCTTGGTTTAGCAGTTGGTGCTACAGTATATCGTCAACGTTATGCAGAAAAGTTTGGTTTAAAGTTTGTTATTTGTTGTTCACCAATCATCGTTTTAACAATGTGTGTTTGGTTATCAAGATTGGATTTTAGAGTAAAGAATAGTTATTGGAAATATGAATGTTTTGCGCAGTTCTTCATTGGTTATGGTACAAATCTATACTTCCAAGTTTATTGGACTGATATTATTATAGGTACACCATTACATTTACAAGGTGTTGTTAGTGGTATTTTACAAACTGCAGGTCAGATTGGTATTTGTTTTGGTAATGCTATTATTGCTTCATTAGTTGGTGATTTAACATTAGATAAAAGCTTTGAATCAAGATTAAAGCTACATGATAAATTTAAAAAGAACTTTTATTTAGCTTTTGCAGCTTCTGGTGCTTTATTCTTAGTTTTATTAACTACAAAGAAGACACCAAAAATGGATCAAACACCAAAAATTTCTGATGAAGAACAAGGTGTAACAGAGAATGAAGTTGAAAAAGAATCAGAAAGTAATTAAAAGCTTTGCATATACACATTTGTATATCTTTAATATACTTTAATAATTCTAGTTCGTTTAATCATGTTTGTGATTTATTGAATGTAAGCTACAAAATCTTTATATTTTATGACCATCCATGCATTAAAAGTTAAAACTTTTCCCAAAAATTTATTATATATCCCAAAAAAAAAAAGATAGCTGAAGGAATGAATAAAGAAAAAGTAATAAACCGAAGAGTAAAAAATATATATGTATAAGAATAACCTTTTTAGAACCTGTTTTTTTTGATAAAAAATGAAAACAATTAATAATAATAATAATATAATAATAAAGAAGAAAACCAAAAAGAAAGAATACCAAGGACATTAAAAAAACTGGAAAAGCAAGAAGAAAACAATAGTTGTTAATAACAAGAAATTAATCAAATTTTTGATAAAAATTATGAACATGATTATTTGATATTTTCTTGGGGATTAGTTTACTTATAGTATATGATGAAATGATTTTTTGTGATGACATAATAAGGTACATAATATTATGATATGATAAATTGATAATTGATAAATGATGATGAATGAAATAATGATACATAGAGTTTATTTTTTTTTTTAATCTGATGTATAATAACTTCCAAAAACGTTCCAATGGAATTTAGCTAATAAAGAAATTCTTGAAGCAATAGAACCAATATCATCTTCTTCATTTTGTTGTGTTGTAATTGTTGTAGGATTTGAAGTTGAAGTTGATGGTGATGATGATGGGATTGAATTTATTGAATTACCAGCAACTGGCATGATTTTACCAGATGATTCAATTGTATTTGTTGATGATGATAATGATGAAGAAATTTGATTTAATTCTGAAATACATTTATCTTTAATAATGTTGAAAACACGTTGTTCCATAAGATGATAAACTTGTGATGATGGTTGGGTTTGTTTAATTAACCAACTGAATGCAAATTCAACAACTTTTTCATTTGGAACATCTAATTGAGGATTAGCATGTCTTGAAATTTGTAATGCAATAGCACCAATATTTCTTGTCCATTTAACATTCCCATTTTCATCAGTGATTAATGCTAAAATTTCCTTTTTCAAAAGTTCACAAATTTCTGGTGTGATTTGTTGAGAATTTTGTGATTGATGAGCTAATTGTTTGAAAAGAGCAATACATAATTGTAAACAAACTACTTGACGAACATTTGCTCTCAAGACGATTAATCTGGCATGATCAAAAGCTAATGATGAAGGAAATTCTGAAACCATTTTAGAACATGATAATAATGATAAAATAGCTTGAGTTGTAGTGATTTTTTGTTGGATTGATGCATCATGATTATTATTTTGAGTTGAAACTGGATTTTGTTTTTGGAAATTCTTAAACCATTTGATTGAATCTGAAATATCTAATTTACAACGAGCAATCATTTGTAAGAAATAATCTCTTTCAAATTCAACAGCAGTTTCCACCAAAACGGGTCTCAAGATTCTAATTTGATGATTAGCAACATCTAATTTCATAGCTTCTAAAATAGTGAAAATCATTCTTAAACCTTCAACTAATTTTAATACAGATTTAATTTCATCAGCTTCAACAAATTTCATCAACATTTCATCAACCCAAGAATCTCTCATTGGAGCACAATGAGATTTAAAAATTGAACTTAACCATTTAGCTAATTCAACTAAATCTAAAGAATTTTTAGCTAATTGTTGCATGATTAATTCAATATCTAAAACATCAATAACAGTTTGTTTATCTTTAGAAGGTAATAAAGAAATTAAGATATCTCTCAAAGTTTGGAATAAATTTGGTAATCTTGAAGTATTTATATCAAGAGTTGTCTTTTGTTGATAATATTCTTCAATTTCAAATTGAACAGTTGACCAATATTTATCATAAGTAACCTTCTTACGACGACCTCTTTCACCATCTAAATTTGGTCTAAATTGTAATTGAGGATCAAAAAGGATATCATGTCTTAATTGTGGATTCTTGAGAATTTCAGCCAAATCAATTTCACGTAATGATTGAATGTTTACTGGTGGTAATGGAGGTTGTGATGATGTATGATTTGATGATGATGATGCGGTATTTGATGAGGAGTTGATATTTTTGAAAATTGAGGAAGATGATGTAGGTTCTTTAATCTTTGATTGGAATAAATCAAAATTCTTATTTGAAAAAAGGATATTTGGTAATGATCTTGATCTAAATTTACGTATTTTTGAAGATGCAAGTGATTTATGTTTTCTTTTTGTTGTTGTTGATGATTTTCTTTGAGGTTGTAATGATTGTAATGATTGTTGATTTGGAATTTTAATTTCTTGAGGTTTAATTGTATCTTGATTTTTCAAATCTTCATTAATAACTTGAGATTCATCAGTTGATTTCAATAAAGTTTCATTAACATCTTCCATTGAAGTACAAGCAGTTGGTGTGGAAACCAAAGTTTGATTACAACTTTCAAAAGATAATGGTGGAATATCAATTTTGCCGTTTTCCATATTGACTGGAGTTTCATGAGAATGAGAATGTTGATGTGTATGATGTGTATGATGGCTATGATGATGATGATTTGGAGGATTAGTAGTGTTATTTGTAGGTTGATTCAAAGAAATTGTTGAATCTAATCTTGCTCTTTTGGTATGGTTTGAATCTTGATTAGTAGTAGCAGGTTGATTTATAAACACATTTCTAAAAGTGTTATCCTCAGAAAAGACTTGATCATTGTTTTCTTGGTTGTTGTTGAGTTGAGAATTCATGATGATTAGCTCTTTCTCTATAGTAATATTGATCTTTTTTGTTGTTTTGTTGATGTTATTTTATCCGTAAATAGGGAGTGGAATGACTCTATGCAACGAGGAAAAAAAAACAGAAACTAGCGCTTTGCGAATAAGAGTATCTGAGTGGTGAATTAAGGATGTGACTGGGTATTTGATAGTTATAATGGTTTATTTGAACGGTTTTGATAGCGGATGGCGAAAAAATTGGTTGATGTTAAAGTGAAGTTTGTTGCAAGAATTCATTTCCATTTTCAATATTTTTATCGTCCATTTCAAATTTCGTTTTAAAGACTTTTTTTTTCTTGCAAAAGAAAGAAAATGGTTGCAAATTATCCCAAAGCGGAAGATTCCCGTTTTCAGATCACCGCGAACCGCGAATATAAGAAATTATACACTTTAAATTTTAAAACCTTAATAAACTTTTAGGAAATTATTTAGTCATAGACTTTAAAAATTGTGGGTTGTTGAAACTTGTTGATGTCATGATATTTACTACAAGTTGAGATATTTTATTAGTGTTCATGGAGTTAACTGCTCACAAGTATTGTAGGATAAGGTTGGTGATGTATCGCAAGTTAGTCGGTGATCACTGATGAGTATTGCAAAGGCATGATTCGCTATAGTAGAACAAAACACCCTCAACATTCTTGAACCGTAATACGTATAATCATACCACAAGAACAACAATCTACGAACCAGGATCATAGCTTATCAAGGGAATCCCACTGTAATGTGTCGAATATCACTGGCTACACCTGTTTATCCGTGTCCTATATTATTCCGTATGGGGTGACCAATAACTAAAACTTCCACTAAACCTGATCAGTGATCAGTCAGTTCTTTTTACTTACTTTGCCCAATTTGTAAAGTGCAACCAATTATGTATAACCGTTATAAAATTACGAGTTACTTTTTACTAAATTTCGCAGCTCTACTATTTTTTTGTTTTTCTTTTTCTTTTCTTTTAATTCCAAAGGATTTAAGAAATTTATAAGGAAAATTTCAACTTTTCTCTTTATTTCAGCGGGAGATACCCAATTAGGAAGGTTACCTATAACCATCACCGATAAGTATTCCACTAAAATTTATAAGTAAGAAGAGCCTAATAATAGTGAATCTCAAGTTAATTCTATGGTCTATTCAACAGATAATGAACAATACTATTAACAAAATGGAATTTATAAAGGGGTACTTGCATTACATTGTTCCACAGTTTCATAGTTAACCGATAAATTTGAAATTTTGTACTGAAATTATATTGCAAATTGTATATTAATGAAACGTCTGGATTTAATTATTGAGCTTGAAGATGTTTGAAATAATTGGTATACAATCATCGCGGTGAGTGTACTTATTTATAGTTGTAGCTATAATTATATAGTGATTTCGCTTATAGAGATCAATTCTCCAAAAGCATTTACTTAAGAATAATTGCAGAATATCAGAAACAAGTCTTTCTTTGCATGATCTAATAAATTACCTACAACTAAACTTGCTGTATTACAGCACCAACGATATTCAGTTATCTGAAGGTATTAACCTAATAATCATAATCAACCTAGATTTTTGATAAAGTACACTGCAACATTACTTTATTGAACACTGTAAGCTATATTTGACTCAAGTCCTAACAGGCATGATCTGAAGAAATATGAGATCAGCTCTCTCTATGAATATCAAAGAATTCAAGCGTTCTAGTAGCTCTTTTGGAAATCATTTAAGAGACGTCATTTCTATCAAAACATACTAATGATTTGATGGATAAATCATTTTGCGCTTGAATCTGTAAAAATAGTTTTCTCAACAGAATTGGAACGATACTAAATTATCTTGGTGTCAAAGTGAAAGCTGATATTTGGAGCTACTTTGTGGGTTCATAGCTATTGAAAAGAGTTACTTATACTGTAGTCACTGATAAAACAATATGGTTTGGTATGAAATTGGTAAACTTCAACTTCAAAGTTCAAAGTAATTATCTATAATGCAGAGAGAAATGATGAGTAAGCGCTGAGTAATAATCCATATATAATTTTTACTAATGAATTCAAAATGTCATAACTTTCTTCAAAGTTGTAAATAAATTGATTTTTTTACATAATATATGACAATGAAGATACCACTTTCTCAATGAGCTATATTATATATCGAAAACCCCCAAAAAATTAATATAAAAATTGAAAATTTTCAAGATATATAATTTTGGAGTAAAATTAAAAAATTTAAAGTTGTCTTTTTGAAAAAGCATCAAAATTCTAAAAATTTAAAGTGCTTACATGATGAAAATAATATGTTTTGTATATTATTCAAAGTCAACATTTTCCATGGTGCTAATTTAAAAGCACTCTTTTTATCAAAATTCTAACTTTGTTAGTAAAAATATATTCTACTCCACCGGATTTACGCGCCCTCAATTTAGTACTACTAAATTGTAGATTTCAAGCGCGAAAACTAGCCAATATAAAAAACCAAAATATTTGTAGTATAAAATTGTAATCTCTTGATCAAAACAGAGAATAGAATGTCAACTAAATTGCTTGTGTTTTTGAGAATGTCTCAATGATAACTATATCTATGAGTACACTTTAAAGGATTTGCCTCCTCTGATTCAGTTACACAAAAAGATTATGAAAAGCATATGAATATCTTGATTGCCCCTGATCCCTGATTTCCAAAATAACTCAATTAATGATTATCATTTCTATTTTAAATAAAGCAAGCTCACATAAAATTGATACTATTTTTAAAAATGGGACGTATCGTCGCAAAAAATTGAAAGTTGTGACTGAGATGTTATTTTGAAAATTATTTGTAACCAATTTTTCAAGTATTTGCCTTACGTATTGTTCTCATTTTTTTGGGTTGTTAATTATAAGAGTTCCTAAATTGGAGATCCAGTTGATTTCATATGATTATCAAAGAGGAAGCCATGCTAATACAATCATCTCAAGGAACTGTTTTTCATTTACAGATATACTCTAATGATGGTATGCTTTACAAGCTTGTTATTTGTTTGTTGCATCCAGGGTCACGACTGACCAGCATTCAGAAATATATTGTTGAGATAATAAGAAACCACTAAATTGTTACCGTTTTGCTTTTACCTAAAATCACAGATTCCTTGATGATATGTCATACACACAAATTCTATTTCAAATCAATTCTTAATACACAAGATTCCTTGCCATGTTATTTTATTAAGACGTCAAAGTATTATGTTTGATGCTATATTTCCATTAAGTTTTGATGGCTATACATTTTCATCAGGCGACTTTCATCATCCTATTATCGCTGATTTGTTTTGCTTTTCTTTCTGAAGATCAAGAGTTAAAAATTTGTTAAAGTGATGTACCATATTGATGTTTAGTATGTTTTAGATTCTCTGTTTCTTCTCACACTGGTGATTCCACGTTATACTCTTTGATGAAAGGAGAGATGAGATGGTACTCAAATTTTTTCAGAGCGTATTATTATGAGGGTTGGACTATCCTGTTACTTAATTTGACTTCAGCGGCAAAATTTTTTTTGGAAGCAAAAACCCATATACTTGAATCATAAAGAAAGGGAAAGAAAACAGCAAAAATGTTACTACGCTGCTCTCACAACACTAGACTTTGATCCTAAAGCCCTCCTGAGTCAGATGGGTTTGTTACAAGATTCAAGAACGGATAAATGTGTTAATTTTCGGATTCACGCGCCCTTTGTTATACACCTTAAGAATTGGTCATATTAAAATTTGTTATTGTTGAAACCTATGAATACGCAAGACACCAAAAGAAGCTGTATATTGATACTTCTGTGAGCTTAGAGCAGCAAATTTATCTTTGATGAAATTAAGTTTGATTAATTGGTAAATTTCCCCCCAAAACTGAAAAAAAAACTCGTGTTTGTGCCGCCCTGCTTTTGTGTCATTAAATTTTGTACCATATTTTCAAAAATTGATCTAATTTATAAATGAAAACGCAAAATTGAAAAAAGGTTGTCTTCAATTTATTTAAAAGAGTTCACAAAGATTATACAAATCAATCAAAAGATGAAGTTTGCTACAATTTTGCTAAGTTTTTTAGCTCATGGTTTGGCATCACATGTTTATTATGAATGTGAATCATTTCCAGACCCAAGTTTGAGTGATAAGTTTGAGCCACAAGTTAAAGTAACAGACGTTTCTAAAAGAAGTTCTGTGACTATTTTCAATTATGATGATGTTTGGAAGACAAATATTCCAATCAAAAGTGCCGATGGTAACTTGTACTTGAGAAACGAAGACTTCAATACTTGCACATCTGAGTTGATTAAATCTGGTAGATGTAAAAAGAAGGACGGTTTTACTTTAAAGGTCAAGAAAGGTTTTAAAACAAAAAGTTTGATCATAAATAGAGTTTTGAGACCTGGTGAAGAGTTGAAGTATCCAATAAAAAAGGCTGGTAATTTTTGTACAATTATTTATCAATATTCTGATCAAGATCCAACAACAAAAGTGTCAAATATTAGGTCTTATGGATATTTGGATCTTAAAAGCTTTGAGAAGCTTCAATCCTTGATACTTTTATCAGTTATTTATGTTGTTATTGGCGTTTACATTCACTTTAGCTCATCTAAGTTATTATTTCATCAAAGAACAAACAAGAAAGCCCATGAAAAGATTTATTCATTCTTTTTTAGTCTTGTATTTCAAACCATTTTTCAAGCAATCGTGATTCATTTAGAAAACCAGGGTACTAAACTAAGAATCTATCAATTGTTGATTTATTATTTTGTTTTGTCATTTACTAAATTTTCTTGTTATTTAAATCTTTATAAAAGCTCCACATATTTAGCCGGTGATGATACATTCAAATATAACTGCTTTCCAATTTATTTTATTAGCATCCTTTTTGTTGCTGAATTTTGTTCACTCATGGATCATGCAAAGGTTGCAAGCCGTATCTCTGAAATGCTGTTCTTAATTTCTTTATACTCACATTCTAGAAAGTTGATGAAATCAATTCAAGACTTTAAAGTCAAGCTGAAGTATAGAAATACTAGAAGATTGATGATAGCTGCATTTATGGGATCGTTTGTGATCCATTTGCTTTTGACTGCTCCATATAACTTTATGCGAGGTATAAAAGTGGTTAAGTTGAATAATAACAGCTCTATAGAAGCTTTGTCTTATTTAGCTCAAAACCCAATGTTTTTAGAAAATCAACCAAGCTCTTTTGCTGAGAAAATTCAGTGTTTGGTATGGCCAATTATTGTTTTAGGCTTTATATTAATTTGGAGGGAAGGTTATGACAATGTTACTTCAGTCAAAAGTGATCAAAAAGATCCAGCACCAGATGCTAAATCGAAATCTGTTAGAGAATCAAAGAATAGAAATTCTAAATATGTTAATCCAACCTCAAGTTTTAGATCTAAATCACTTCCAAGATCAAGAGCAAAGAAAGGCAGAAGAAATTAGAAATTAATTCATAATTCCAAGGTTAAGTAAAGGAAATCATTACAAATTTTTCATATCAAATATACGTGTATCACTAATTGTCAATCATATATAACACTTGTATTAAAATTTCGATATAGTTTTACAATATCCATAGAAGCTGTATGTGTTTTAAAGTATCAATTTATGGGTCGTCAACAACAACAAACTTTAATAAAATATTGATAGGATACAGTTGATTTTATCAAAGTTACAATAAGAAACTTCAAATCCAGATCACTAATCCTGAAAATCAAACAAGAATTGGATTCCAACCTACTTTTAATACTACACAAGCATTACCTGGAGTCAAATATATATTATGTACGGCTTTAAAAAACAATGAAGAAGTATCAAGGATGATGGTACATGACATGTGGTCTATCCATCCTATATCGTGTAGAGAATCAATCGAAAATTATGAGCTACAATGTATTTTATTGAAAAAAGAAAGAACATTCATTAGTATATACCTATAGGAGACTTGTAAACTTAATCAAATCCACTCTATGATAATAATGAATGTATCAATTGTATATTGGAGATAGTTGTATAATGATCTTTCAAAGGAACAAACTACCCATAAACTTTTCTATAAATTAATGCAATGGATGTCAAATTGCCAAATTTGGTACTTGATGGCACGTAGATTATATTGAGCTAAACCTTTGATCTGTCACAAACTTTAATCTGCACAAAAAATTCCATTCAAATCCTAGAATAATGGTTTTTGCTTTAGAAGAACACCTAAAAATGTTTAACCCATCACTCAATAACTTATGATTTTAAGGAGATGAAATAGTCGTAGTACTTATATCTTATATCTAATCAATAATTCAATAATTAATTAAATTTTTGTTCCACATTATATAATCCCTTACGTACGTATTAAACCTTTAAAAAAAAAAAAAAAAAAAAAACCTTTAAAAAAAAACGTGCAATGGATATTGTAGCCGCCAGCCTCTAGCCTCTGGGGACTGGTATAGTCAATGACTCTGCAACTTAATTACAGATGAAGAATGCTAATCAGATAACGCGTTGGTGATTATAAGATCAATCTTTAAGATGATGTTCTACATAGACTCTCATACACATATAGAAAGCTTTTGATCAATAAAAGTCCACATTATATGGTCTACAAATATCAATAATCAATTGGATGAAAAAATCAATCAAAGCATAATTAATTTGAGAATTCTTATTCAGAATTCATCAAGATTAACATAACTTCGTATGAACATGTATTTAAGCATGTAAAACACAACTAAAAAGTATCAATTTGATCTTTTATAAGTTGATTTGAATGGATCTCGAATAAAGTGCAATCCGACGTATAGATCATACGCGTATGATTTGAACAATATCTTAACAGGAAAACAACAATAATTCGAGTCCTCAATATTGTATAACAACAGGTTTTAACATCATGGCCGCGTGTGATTTCAATATAGTATATTCAAAGATAATATCAGGATGTAAGGCCCGAGCTCATGACACTTGTCTTTTCAAAACATCCTATGAAGAAATAAAGAAAATGGAAACAAATAATTTGTAAAGAATTCGTGAAGGTTTTTTTTTTTTTTCTTCCCGTAAATGCCTTAACAAGATGCAAATCTCAATTTAAAGAAAAGAGAACCTAATCTTGGCTTTATTCTTTTGATTGAAACAGTAGATAAATAGCCAATTCGCTCACAAAATATGAAACTCTCACTATTGATACTAGGGTTATTGGGCTATTCGTTAGCTGATAGAACATTCAAAAGATGTCAACCAATTGCAGACCCAAAACTAAGTGATAAACATCAACCAAGTATAGATATAAAAAATGTCCATCAAGATACACATGTTTTATTATTTCATATAACAGATTTACCAAAGACAAATATTCCATTTGATTTTAATGATAGGTATGATTTCCAAAATGGAGATATGAAACTATGTACACAAGATCTAATAAACTCTGGTGAATGTACAACTGAGGAAGGATTTACATTAACAATTGATAAAGATCTTGAATTAAATGATACAATTGTGAATAAAGTTATTAAAGTTGGTGAAACTTTCCATTATCCAATTGAGAAACCTGGTGTGTTTTGCGCTATTGGTTATCATGAATCCCGTAAACCACAATTGAAAATAAACCATTCACAACCTTTTGGTTTTATAACACTTGAACAACATATTTTCAAGGATATTTTATACTATATCAATTTTTTTAGTATTGGGTTATTAATGCTATTCATATCAAAGAAAATGAAAGATCAAAGAAATTCTACAAAACATCAATATCTACCTTCAACAATGCTTAATATTTTCCTTACGTCATTATCATTTTTACCAGTTTATATAAATCAATACTTGGTTTTGATGTTAAAAGAAGGGTATGATAAAGTTAATAAAGTGAATGAATTTTACATGGGGCTTATCATAAATGGTCTTTTACTAATGAATTTTTCAATTACATTTATGGGATTAACTCATCTTTATGCAGCTTGTATGAATTCTAGATCAGTATCAGAGATTAAAAATGATAAACTTTTTAAAGTCTATATCGGTTTAATTGTATTATATCCGTTTGGAACATTTATAAAAGAGTCTGAACAATTCAAAATACCTGTTGTTGAAAGCTTAAGATATCCTAGTGGACTTTTAATTTTAGGAATCACATTTGCAGTTTCTAAAATACCATTGAATGATAGTAAACTAGATTTGAATTATAAATTAAAGTTTCAAAAGACAAGAAGATTAGCGATCTTCACCACTATTGGGTTATGGCTAATCAGTTTTATTTATGAATCTGTGAATGTTTTCAGACAAAGTTTTAGAATTGGTGATAGTATTAATGAAACTTCAAAATTACCATATTATCAATTGAAAATTATTTTGACTTTAGAAGATGATGCTAAATATGATGTACTTTCAGTGTTCATGAATAAAATTGAATATTGTGCTCCTCTAATAATAGCTATTGGAGCTATATTCATTTGGAGAGGTGTTAAATATGATACTTTAGAAGAAAGTAATGGATCAGTCGATCAATCAACTAAAGATGTTGAAGATGATAACTCTGATGATAATATAACTGAATTAGATAATCTTAAAGTCACAAGTCAGATGGATAATATAGTATAGAGTTACATAAAACAACAAGCATTAATAATATATAATTGTGAGGTCATATGTCATATGGCAATCGAGCATGGAATGTAGAATACTACGCTATATGTTATTGGAAAAATGGATCAAAACATTCATTAAAGTATAATAGGGGACTTGTAAACTTAATCAAATCCACACTATGTTAACTATGAACATTTGTGTATGTTGAATATATGAAATAGCTGTATATGAAACATTTTTATTCTTCACCACTTACAAGCTATATAAAATCAAACCAACACCGGACAATTATGAATGGAACGTAATGCCTTTTGGACTGACAAACGCACCTGAGAATTTCACCGATTTTTTAGGAACATACATGGATGATTTGGTAATAATAACCTGATGATTTAGTCATAGTAGGTAAGGTTTTTCAAAACATTTTTGGACGCTCTTATCATAGATCATAGTATCGTAATCGTAGTAATAAAGAATAACAAAACACAATTTTTTTGCCATTGTCAGTCGCGAATTTTTTGAAAAAGCTATACTTCGTAAAGGAATTTGAATTTTGAGCCTCTGGCGGTTAACAAAATCGAAATGAAATAATAGAAACAATTCTTTCTTCATTTGCCGGTCTTTGTTGAATACTCAATGACAATCATCTTATGATACACTGGGAACATATTTGTATTTACTATTGTGCCAGATCTTAAACTGAGCTTGATTTGGCGTACCAGTTCTAGGGCACAGAGATCAGTTGATACTACATGGTTTAAGAGGTTTGACATCTGGGAGTTAATTGTTGGATTTTGGTTCTTCAGAGAGCTTCGAAAGGTGTTTTCATGGAGGATCACCTGTGATAAGTCACTGCTTTTCAGACCACCCAGATGATCTTCAACAGAATGGTGTCAAATGTCAAGGTGTCAGGTTTTCAAAATTTCTGAAGTTTGAAGTTTGAACCCTATATTTTCAACATGAAGATAAATTAAAATACTATCAAATTTACCCAACAATTTTCTATTCCATCATCCATTCACATATCAGCTGCTTCAACCAACCTCATTTTGTCAACGACTGTTAAACAGTTCATGTTTGAAAGCTCAAATCCATGCAGTTGAGTATTATTGTTTGGTGGTTTTGGTGCAAAATTTTCCACTTCACGAACCAAATTTGGGAATTTATATGCAGGTTGGAAAGCCGTTCAACTAAAAAGAATCACCGGGATATGAATTTTGAACATGATTGAATGAAAATGGAGAATTTAATCACAAATTCATCGTGTGCCTTGAAAAATTATTCCTAGTCAAGAAATCTGTCATGTACGAAATTTGTTGAGCATCATGGAAATCATGTAAACGAAAGCAGGTAAAGAAAATTTAGTTTAACAAAGATGCATATCTGTATATGTTTTTGGAAAAAAATTCAACAGACCCTTAAAGATTAAAAATCTGAAATGGAAATATTAAGGACCTTTATATAATGGGAATAATTGGCACTTTTTGAAATTTTATTGTGAATATTCCTAAGAGAATTTAATATAGCACCCTTCAAAAAATCAATCAATTCAATATGGATGCTGCTACAATTGGCTCTTTATTGAAGCCTATGAATGCTACTCAAATCATTGATACCATTGGTGTTTTTCAAAAATCAGGTTTAAACACTTCAGAAGTTGATATTCCAAAAGTTTTATCTGTTTTAAATGTTACACAAATTCAAGGTGTTTTAAGTTCAAATTCATCAGTTGTTACTACAATGATGCAACAAATGACACCAGTTCAATTAGTTACTGTTTTGCATAATTTCCAAAATGTGACAACTAATTTATTTAAAGCTGCTGCTAATTCTACAAGTGTTGAACAAGCAACTCAATATAAATCAGTCGGTGAAAGTTTAATTAAAACTTTAATTGATAAATTACAAAATGTTTTCACAAATCAACAATTATTAGGTGTTTTCAGTATTTTATCAAAAGGTGCAGCTTTAGGTACTGGTACTAAAAAATTATTAGATACTGCAAAAGATCTATTAGGTGGCTTTTATGGTGGTGTTGCTAAAAACGTTGAAATTCCAGATCGTTTAACTAATTTGGTTCATGGTTATCAAATTGCAGAATTTGGTGATTATCCATCATCAAAAGATATTGCACCATCAACTATTTTCACAGTTATTTTCTTCCTTTTCGCTATTGTTCATTTATTAATTTTCTTAAAGAATTTTTCATTAGGTCATAGATTCTATATCAGTTTTGGATTATTTGTTTATTCTTTAATTCGTGCTTTAGGTTTCCTTTTGAGAATTATTTGGAGTTCTGATATTACTCAAATTACACTTGGTTTAGTTTCAATGATTTTCTTAACATTACCAACAGTTTTCTTACCAAGTTTGAATTTAATCCTTGCTCAAAGAATTTTCACATGGAGACATCCAGTTTATGGAAGTTCCAAATATTTCACAACATTGATGTATATCATTTATTCATTTGTTATTGCTGTTGTTGTTATGACTATTATTGCTGCTTGTGTTCGTATTAATTTCTTTATTAGTGAACATCATTTACATATGACTCAACAAATTTTCCAAGCTACTTCAGTTTTAATTTTATTATATTCATCATTATCCGTGTTATTAATCTTGGCTGCTTTTATTATCAAACCTTCAAATTCTGATAAAGAGATTTTAACTTATCAACCACATTGGATTAAATCTTTCAATGTTAAATATTTTGTTCCAAAAGGTTCAGCTGCTCAAGAAGCTAAATCAATTCCATCATCAAAAGCCCATGCTATTAGAGTTATCCATTCAACAAGTTATCATTATGATACTACACAAGATCAAGTTATTCAAGATGAAAACTCAAAATCATTAACTCAAAATACATCAATTTATATCATTGCATTTTCAACTTTATTAGTTTTAATCGCAGATTGTTTCCGTTGTGCTTCAACTTTTATTGAACAATATGTTTATGAAGAATCATGGATTTTTAAACCTGTTGTTATGTATGTGATGTATGGTGCTTTAGAAACTTTAATCAATTTAGTTTATATTTTTGGTAGAATTGATTTAAGATTTTATAAACCAGATGCTTTAAAAGCTAATGCATTACCAGAACCTGAAGTTGATGGATCATCTGCTTCTGAATATAAAATGCAAGAATGAATAGATACCATCTTTTGGTCCATATATAATAATACTTTAATTTACTTAATAACTAATGACTAATAATAATTTTCAGATTCACAGATACACAAGCTAACCTGTAGAAAATAATTAATTGAATCACAAATTTGTGTTTAACAACACAATCATAGCTTGCATTCATTGATGTGCTATTTAATGTAAATTATTTCAAAACGAAATAAGTAAGAGATCAAAGATACTGTATGTACTTATAATTTACACAATTTACAATACTGGTTAGCTTTCATTAATTCTTCTACAGAGATAATTGGGACTAAATGTATGCCAGAAACACAACCATGGCTTATGATTACAATCATATTAACGCTTCAGTATTTAATCTTGAGCTTCTTTTTAACAAGAACAAAACCATAATGCCAATATAACACCAACACATTCTTTTTATAAATAGTTTATACAATATATTGAGAAATTGAACTTTCAATTTGAGCACCTGAACTTTCAAAAGGGAATGAAGAATTTGATAAATTTGTAGAATAATAATGATTTATAACTAACACCATTCAACATGTATGATGAGGCATGGGAATTAATAATCTTCTAAATGTTGTTCACTAAATACTGAAAAATTGAGAGTAATGATTGACGAATCTGCATTGAATTATTTGATTAATTCTTTTAAGTTTTGATTGTAAAATATCAAGTTCTTGATCTTGAACCAGGATATTTGCATTTGGTCTTAAAAATTTGGCAATACGTGAATCATATTTTTTAAATGGTAAATTACATGGATCAACACCCTTAGCCATAGTGTAAGTTTCACAATTATCATATAAACCAGCAAGGAAATTACCTGATTCAGTATTTGGACATAACCCATAACAATCACGATTCATGCTTTGCACTGCACAACATTCACAAGCTTGATCATCTGGTTTACATTCATCTAACTTGGCTAAATATTTAGTTGCACATGTAGCTAATGCATCCAATTCTTCACCTTCACAAATATTCTTTGGATTTGAGTTCACATGAGCATCAAATTCATTAATACTTTCAGTTGATGAAACCAAATCAACACCATAAACTTGCCTCAACAAAGCACCACTTAATAAAATAACATGTAAGAACAACATCTTTAGTATACCTATTGACTTTTGACTATAATATTGTAATTTGATGTTTTCAGAATCTAGTTGATTCTATCAGCAGTAGTGAACTTAATTTGAATGAATTTCTATAAAAAGCCATCTTGCAAATGCAGTATCCCTTTTGCATGCTCGATAATTTTCAAATCTTTGACACAAAACCAAAAAACAAATCTGAAGCGCCTATTTCAACAAATTATAGATCATATAAGCTAAAAAATTCCTAGCAATTCCCAATTGAATGATATGAATAATTACGATCTATATAATATTAAAAATGTGAATTCTACAAAACTTTTCTAGTCATTTTGTATAAAAATGTGGAAATTCTACAAAACTTTGCAAGACGTAAAGTTGTAATTAAATTTTGTTCATACAAGTCTTGGATGAATGCAAAATCATTGTAATTTAATCAGACCCACCTTTTTAATTCAAATGCAATATATGCAGCACACAGCACAAAATAAATTTATCGAACGACCCATATTAACCCCTTGTTTTGAACTATAACAAAAACACAATGACAATAAAACACCAACACGTATTTTTTTCAAAAATTGTTTGTACAATATATTGAGTAAATGAAGTTTTAATTAAATGAGCACCTGGGCTTTCAAAAGGAAATGAAGGATTTGATAAATTTGTAGAATAATAATGATTTATAATTTAGTGCCATTTAATGTATGATAAGCCATTGGAAATGGTCATGATTTAAATGTTATTTGCATTCTAATTTTAATTAATCTAAAATTAACCTTGTAATAATTGGTGAAACTTTTGAACTATTTGATTCAATTTCTTAAGTGTTGATTGTAATATAAAATCAAAAAGATTGGTAGTATCAGAATCATATTTTTTAAATGGTAAATCACATGGATCAACACCCCTAGCCTTAGTGTACGTTTCACAAGCATCATACATAGTATTAAAGAATTCACCATGTGGATTATCTAGACATAACCCATAACAATCACGTTTCATACTTTGTAATGCACAACATTCACAAGCTGGATCGCGTGGTACACATTTATCTAATTTGGGTAAAGCTTCACCCGCACAATTATTTAATGCTTCCAATTCTTCACGTCCACAAATATTCTTTGGGTTTAAATTCACATTGGCACCACATTCATTACTTTCAGTTGATGAAATCATATCAGCACCATAAACTTGTCTCAACAAAGCACCACCTAATAAAATGACATGCAAGAACAACATCTTTTAAAATATCTATTGACTCTTGACTTTAATATTGTAATTTGATGTTTTCAAAATCTAGTTGATTCAATAAGCAGCAGTAAACAATGAATGAATTTTTATAAAAATTCAATATCTTCAACAATTTTCCAATCTTTGACACAAAAATAAAAACAAAAACACAAATCCGAAGCGCCAGCTATTTTAACAAACTCTAGATCATATTTAGCTAAATTCCCAACTTCTCAAGATTGCTGTATTAATAGATGAATGGTTAAGATATATACTAGAAATATCAAATCTACAAAACTTTGCAAGTAATTTTGTAAAATATTGTTCATACAAGTCTTGAATGAATACGGAACCATCAGAATTTAATATTCAGGTCCACAATAATCATCAGCTTGTCATGTATTAAATCAAATTCACTATTAAGTATTTGAACCTTTCAAAACATCGATTATTGATCCATACTAGTCAAACTATGCTAAGATTAAGGATCCAAATAAAATTGAATTTATAGCTATGCAGTTGTGTTGATTGAGCTGTATCCATGTGCAAAGTCAAATAATAAACTATTCGGTGAATTCACTGTATTCCTGTGCGGCGATTTTAAACAATTAATTCCTGCAATTCCTAATAGAAATTCATCTTTGTGTTATGAAGCATCAATAATTTTTAATATGAGATGTTAATTGTAGGTTGATTGACCCCTTATTAAATTTAAGCTGGATATGAAATTTGTAGCTCAGATTACATAATAGATTATATAAGAAACTAGTATAGTAAATTACATCAATATCTCAAGAAATCGACATGTATATAATGAAGCAAGAGTCACATACATATTATAGCTCATATCGAATGACGTATATTTAATACTGATTTCATAAATTACTATGAATTATCGATCTACTTTTAACTACTAATTAAATCCTAGTACTTCAAAATGATGTAATACTTCAAACCGAACTATTATTAATTTTATATCGACTACTTGTAGTTTCTACAATGTTATTTGAGAAAAAGAGAGATATTATTCATTAAACTAGCTATAGGAGGCTTGTAAACTTAATCAAACCCACGCTATGATAATTATGAACATTTTGATGATTTAGAGGTGAAGATTATAGTTGCATTAAAATATTAACAAACAACACACTGTCAAACACTTCGATTTATAGACTAACAACACCACAAAGGTCCTTACCGTTTAAAAAAAATAAAAAAAATGCTGTTTGGTCTGAAAAGTAGTCCTGGGATAGTGGAAAACCTAACCAAGATCATGAATGAATTAGAATCCGTAGGTGTTCCATTCAAAAATTTTAGCAAAGTATACAAAACATCAACATATCAACATGTTTCAGAATATTTTCAATTTTCTTCACACAGCGGGATCGTTTTTTTTAAATTATGTAACATCAACCAACATGTAGTATATAATAAACAAGTAACAATATCCAAAAACATCGATAGACTTTCATTTGAGGAGACTTCACTTAGGGACTGGAAAGATCTGATTAATATATACTGAAGGATACATTTCAATGAACTCTAGCCAGGAAACCAACAGGTCTCAGAAGAGATCACTAGATCAAGATGAAGGACATTCAAGTCAAAACAAAAGAACCAAAACAACCATATTATCATTACCAGATGAATGTTTAAGAAGAATAACTTGTCATTTATCACAAAAAGATACACTTTCATTGTTATATTCAAATTCACATTTTGAAAGAGCATGTAAAGTTAGACTATACAGAAGTATAATCATCTGTGAAAAATCATTAGATCGTTCTGATTATTATTTTGCTAAATTGGTTGAACAAAAACAATTTATCGTATTGACAGGCTTTGATAATATCAAAAAGTTTTTCCAAATGTTTCATACAAACTTAGTACAAGGTAAAAATCCAGGACTGGCAAAATATGTTCAAGAAATAATAACTTATGACTTTCTGGAGAGAGATCTATTAGAAAATATTTGGTTTCGTTCAAAGTCATTAGAGGAAACCATGAATTACTTGAAATTAGTTTGGGATGATGTTTTAAACAGCTTTATTAACTTGAAAGTTTTCATTGGACCTAAATTATCACTACATAAGGTTTTTGAATTTAGCAAACATATCACATCAAATTTACAAAAACTTTCAATATCAATTGAAAATGATTTGTCCTGGACATCAGACCAAGATCTAGAATTACCACAACTTAAAAGTTTAAAACTTAATATTCCTTCAAGAAAGGGTTCAAGGCCTCCACGACATCCTAACCTTGATACCATCACTGGTTTTGAAAAACTCTTAGTTCTGGCCAAATTGTTCATTATAAATAGATCAACAAATAATACAACTTTAGAAGAGTTGGAACTAAATGCATCATTTGGTTCAGATGATCTTGAAAGTTATCGTTCCGTATTAGAAAGTCAATTAACAAACAGAAACTCACATTCGTTTCAATCTTATGCATCAGGTTTTAGAAATGCAATTTCGGATAATCCTAATGCTAAACCTCCTTATTGTTCAAATGAATTGGATAATGAAAGTGAAAATGGTGAAATTCACTTCCATACTGATGGGGAAGAAGATGAGGATGATGATAATGAAGAAGATGAGGATGATGATAATGAAGAAGATGAAGATGATGATAATGAAGAAGATGAAGATAAAAATAATGATGAAATTTTCAAAAAATTAGTCAATAAATATCGTGAGAAAGACTTAGAAGGAAATTCTATAATGAGAGTGTCATATGAGGGAGAAAATCTCCGTTTAGACCCATACTTTTTTGATAACAATCAACTAGCTGGTTCGAGAAATGTTAATCTCCAATATCATAAACATCCAACAGAACTCCCAGAATCTGAATTTTTTTCATATTTCATATTTGCCTTATTTGAAAAGAATATTAAACTTTTAAATTTGAAAAGATTATCAATTGTTAATATGAGATTTGGAAAATATCTTTTCGAAGATTTTACACCAGCTTTTCAAAACAGATTAAGTAAAGTCATACCAAATTTTCATAAACTTCAACAATTAGATATTAAGAATGTTGCTCATGATAGTCTTATGTTTGACCCAACAGAGCGTGATTTTATAGATATTGATGAAGAAATAGGTGATTATTATGCGGCGGACTTTCCATCATTGATCAATTTTTTCACAAATCATCCAAATACACCACCGGTTTATGAAAATATGAAGAAACTTGTGTTTTACGTTAATCCATACCTAGGAGATCTGACTTTATTTAAATATCCACATAACCCATATTTTAATTTTCATTTACAACTTCCAGATTTCTTTTATAAAACACCAAATTTAGAAGAATTATTCATTAATGCACCCCAACAAACAAAATTGAAACATGTTTATGGAATCATTAATATATCAACTGTCAAACTGAATTTAAAAAAAATGACATATTATGAACCACAATGGGGTTCTAAAATAGCTAGTAGAATCTTAAATGCAAGATTATACAGAAAATTCACTAAGCATTCAAATTTACACTTATTGAATGAATATTATTTAGAATGTTCTAATAAAATTGCTAGACATTTCCGTCTGATTGCAACAATGGAAAATTCAGGTGCTGCTGATGAACTTGATACCTTGTGTAAGAATCATGAAGATACATTGTTTTTCAAAGAAGAATTTCTTTATTTGTTTGGTGATGATGCTAGAAGGTTTTTCAAGATTTGTCCAAAGCTTGAAGAGTTTACTATTCATGGATTTACTTTTGAAAGAAATAAAAACATTTTCGTTTGATTATATAGAATTTATAGATCAGTACTTGAATATCTAATGGCTATAACGTACATATAATTGTATCAGAATCGATATTTACTACACTGAATTGTTGTCAAAATGGGTAATTATATTCAAAATAGTAATATATATAGGGAGCTTGTAAACTTAATCAAGTCCACGCTATAATATTGATGAACATGATGGGTTAGTATTAAAATCCAAGAATAGTTGTTTGGCATTCGTAAAGCCATTAACTTATTCGTATGAAAGTGATCACCATGACATACCAGGAAGTACCCTGCAAGAAATTTTATCAATCCAGGACTGCCAGCTAGTTTTCAACTGCACCAGGGATCTAGTAAAAATATTTCCAAAATACTTTCCCACACTTAAATGAAATAACACAGCTTTAAAATTTTGATCATATATGTGAAAAGTTGAAAACTCCTTATTTCTTTGACACCAAATTTTTGCTAGCAGCAGCTTCACGCAAAATTGAAATTACTTAAGCAACATCAAAACGCGTTATAATTATTAACAATGAACATTAACATCCATTCGAACAATGATGCAAACAAACTTCAATTGACCGCTCATTTGAAATAATCGAACTGGTAATTGCTACACAAACCGGTACAGATCTACTGAAAGTTATGAATGATGGGCAAACAGATGCTTCTAGGCCCCCAAAGAGACCACTAGATCAAGATGAAGAACAATCAAAGCATATCAAAAGAACCAAAACAACCATATTATCACTACCAAATGAATGTCTAAGAAGAATAACACGTCATTTGTCACAAAAGGATACACTTTCGTTGCTATATTCAAACTCACATTTTGAAAGATCATGTAAAGCTAGATTATACAGAAAAATTATTCTTTCTGAATATCCAATGTATGATTTGAAGGAATTGGCTGAAAAGAAAAAAATCACCATGGTATCTAGTGGAATCATGATGCTATCTGGTGGTAAGATTCTAAAGTTTTTCGAAATGTTTCACAATAATAGAAAACAAGGTGTGAATCCAGATTTGGCTAAATACGTTGAAGAAATCATAACTTATGAACACTTCGAAAAGGATCCAGGAGTTAGCACTATTTATTCAATGATGTCAGAGATGAGATTTAAAAAATACATGAGAAATGTTTGGAATGATGTTCTAAGCAGTTTTATGGATCTTGAAGTGTTCATTGCACCCAGACTACCACTAGAAAAGCTCTTTCAACTCAATAATCACATCCTTTCAAACTTACAAAAAATTTCAATCTGTATTGAAGGTAATAATACATATGGAATATCACGTTACAATGTTGAGCTACCAAATTTGAAGGTCTTGAAACTATACACGCTACCCATAGATAATAAGGTCTATAGATCAAAAGCAAGCATTGAAAGACTATTAATGGTCGCAGAACTGTTGATTTCTAATGGATCAACAAATAATACAAATTTAGAGGAACTAGAGTTGAATGGATCATTTCGCTCACATGATATGAAAACCAGAAAGAATTTTCAGGGACTGAAAGATAATGGATCTGACCTTATGCAATCATATATATCAGGCTTTAAAAGTGCAGCGTTGGGTCGTTGTCAGAACCTTAAACCTTACTATACTTCGAATAATTTGGATTATGCAAGTGATAATGAACCGTTTTATGATCGCTCAGATGATGAAGCTGACGAAGAAGGTGAAAATGAAGATGATCATGATGAAATTTTTGATGATTTGGTTTCCAAGTATGGTGCGATGGATAGACGTGGGAGATCTATTCAAAAAGAAGTATACATAAATGAAGCTTGGAAATTCAATTCTGATAACCTAAAGGATACATTGTATGGGTTGAGAAATGCCTATTTTCAATACCCTCAATTTGAGAATGACATCAAGCGCTCTGAATTCTTATCAACTTTTGTTTCAGCATTATTTCAAAAGGATATAAAGCTATTAAACTTGAAAAAATTATCAATTGTTAATATGGGATTCACTAAAAGTATTTTTCAAGATAATAACGGATCATTTCAAAATGAGCTCAGTTCTGTTATTCCAAATATGCATAAACTTGAAGAACTAGATATTAGAAATGTCACCCAAGATTGTTACATATTTGATCCCGCGTTTCCAGAGGATGATTTCCCACTTGATGATAATGAATTGCTCGAGTTTCTTGAAGATACTGGATATCCATCATTGATGAATTTCTTCACAAACCATTCAACGGTACCTCAAATTTATGAAAATTTAAAGAAATTGGTGTTCTTTGTCAATCCATATCTAGGATATATTGAAGAAGTTTATATCAACGAAAATCCTTATTTGAAATTTAATTCACAGCTACCAGATTTCTTCCAGAAAACCCCAAATCTAGAGGAGCTTATTATCTTTGGACCCCAGGAAACTAGATTGAAACATATTTATAGAATGATCAAGCAATCACCTGTAAGAATGACATTGAAGAATCTAACATATCATGAAACACAATGGATATCCAAAATATATTCCAAAATTTTGAATGCAAGAATATACAGAAAATTTCATAAACATTTAAATCTAAAGATATTAAATGATTATTATGAAGCATGTTCAAAAAAACTTACAAATCATTTTTTAATAACAACTACTGTGGATAGCTATAATCCTGATAATGAAATTGATAAATTTGGCAAAAATCATAAAGATACATTGTTTTTCAAAGAAGAATTTCTTTATTTATTTGGTAAAGATGCTAGAAGATTTTTCAAGATTTGTCCACAACTTGAAGAGTTTACACTTTATGGATTTACGTTCCAAAAGAATATAAATATTTTGATTTGAATAGATAGCTAATCATAGATATAGACATTTATACTCAACTTAGTACTACTGGATTAATCGATAAATTAGTGTGTAGTTCTCTATGGACCTCAAAGTTATCCAGAATACTCCTATCTAATGTTGTGATTGATCAATCAACAGATATCAATTATCACATAGGCCAACATTTTACAAGCATAGAGACACTACATTATTGAGTAGAAACCC
Source organism: Hansenula ciferrii (assembly GCF_000313485.1). Lineage (NCBI taxonomy): Eukaryota > Fungi > Ascomycota > Saccharomycetes > Phaffomycetales > Wickerhamomycetaceae > Hansenula > Hansenula ciferrii. The sequence goes on along the minus strand of NW_011887576.1, from coordinate 69,738 downwards.
TTGACCTTTTGATAGTGGTCATTATAGCATCGTAGTTCGTAGTATCACAATAGGTAAACCTATCACAATGGATATCAGCTTTTAACTACACTATCAATGAAAAAGACAGATTATATTCATTAGAAAATCTATAGGAGACTTGGAAACTTAATCAAATCCTACGCTATGATAATTATGAACATGGTGAGTTAGTATTAACAATAGGTTGTAACATAGCGTTTATATATAAATGAATAACAAGCTATCAAATACTTCTTTTAGGAATTTCTACCCCAATCGGACCATTTAAGCTAAAACGTATGCTGTTTGGACTAAAAAGTTCACCTGCAATATTTAGAATTCTATCAATGTAGCACAACCGAATAAAAGGTTCTCATTCGATGAACAATTTTTCTTCACTTTCACTTTTTTTTTTCACGAACCATACATAAAATTGTAATAAAATTGTAATCTGTAAACAACAACACCAAACTGCAACTAGAAAACGATCAATAGGAAACAGCCAGAGGCTGGAATGTCCAATTAATTCTATAATGAGCTCGACTAAATGTGGTTCTGGGTGTGAATGTACCGAGACATACAGTGTTTTGCTTCAATCACCATACCCATTGGATCAAGAAGCCAAGCTGAGAGACAACATCAAGTCTAGAATCCACAGAGTCATTGATTAACTTTATCAAGATGTACAACACACGGGCTAAGTGATTGATGAGTTTCAAGTTTAGATGGCACGTTAACGATAAGAATATTCTCTATATATATCGGTCACAGATATTGGTGATTTACTCCAGATATTGATGTACCGGATATCTACCATAATATAATTCTTCGACAGACACTTTAAATTCAAATATAATATGGCTCCTTTAGATGCAGGATATGATGTCGTACTCAGTGACTTAGTATCAAAATATTGTGTATAAAGCCAGCTAGTTTTCTGTTGAATTGCTACTTACGATGTGTAATTAAATATTTGTTTCGATTAATCATTACCAAATTTGCGCCTAATATGGTCGACTCAACAGCTGAATTATAAGTTTCATTTCTAAGCTGTACTAATAAAATTGGATGAGAACTTTGATTATTTTGGTGAATCATATACTTAATTGTCATCTACATCTCTACATCTCAATTATGAAAAGTTATCAAACAAGTCTCAATCGAATAGGGGACTTATAAGAATCAAATGATTCAAAATCCACACTATCCATCAGCTTATCATGTGTATTATATACGATTCATTCAATATTTAATATTTAAACTTTAACAAAGCCCATGAATACAATTTCAGAAAGTTGATTTCAAGTTTCAGGCTTCTCACACAAGTATCAAATAAGAAAACTGAACTGATAAAGAGTTACAATATGTATACGCCAATATAATAACAGTTGCTGCGACTCACCTGCAATGTGCAAGATAACTGGAACCAAAGGTCACAACGGAGTAAGCTATTGCCGTGAATGCTTAAGTTCAATTAAAACGTAGTAGACTACAATTTGTAATTACGCAATGACTATGATAAAATAGGATTCGGTAGAAAAGATTAATAAATGCTTAATAATCATGAAAACAAACATAAGCATTAATTCAATTTAATTAATCAATAAACAATGAACTACAGATGTTTATTTTTAACTTGAATTGAGAAGACAGCATGATGCTGAATATCATGATACTGGTACCTCTTTGGTGAACTCTAAGGCATAGACCCTCAACTTATTAACATCGACCTGACCTCTGATCTTTTATTAATAGATCAATCGTGGCTATAAAGCAACGGCCTGTGTGCTAAAAAAAGTTCCAAGCTAAGATTCAATTAGATCAAAGATTCAATTCAGTGATCACAAATCATAAAACCCCTGAGATCTAATTGAATAGATCATTCCTCGGGAAGCCAGGTGATTTTAAAAGAGAACATATGGACTGGCATACTACCTTCAAGTTTCAACAGGCTAGTTAATGATTTGCATGTCGGCGTTGTACTAGACATGAAGAGACGTGATATGGAACTTTGGAACGCTTTGAACCCCATGGTCCCTGATATAATTGACACACACAAAATGCATTTTGGAACAACGGTAAACGTGGAATCTGGTAAGGGGTAACAAGTAAGGTGTCAGTTAGGATTGAAATTACTAATACGTACTCAGTGCTCTTGAGAATTGAATTGATGTGAATGGTGGAAAATGAACTGAAACGAAGATCAACATTTGTGCCAGAATCTACTTCAGTTCGACCACTAATGAGTTTCAATAACCATTTATGAAATTCTGGGTACCACTTGATTTGTGATTCTAATAATAGGTTTACATATGTTGTTGATATGTTAGAGAAGGTATGCAATCAATAATGACAGCTTTGCCTCAACAGCTTTTGACAGATTTTGAAGGGTCAGGAAACCCTTAAACCAATTGCATTCTATGGCACTGCTAGCTGATGCATAAACTTTGCTTCTAAAAGTAAGACGCACAGAGACATTATGATAGTTATACTTAAACCAACTTAAAGATGGTATAGTAAATGGTTAATGCGTTTCTTATTAACAAACGTGATTAATATAAATAAGACATGAAATCATCATTATTCAACGATATTTGAGGTTAGGATTTAATCATTAGATAACTCAAACTCGAATTATCACTACTTTCAATCTATACAATCTATTTTATACAATCAAAATGATTTTTTCACAAGCTGTTTTACATTCAATCTTATTTGCAATCTTAGCAAATGGTGCTGCTATTCCAACTGATTTAGAATATGCTGCTTCAGGTTTAATTCCATCACAAAGTATTGTCATTCCATCATCTGGTATTTCAATCCCACCACTTCCATCAAAAGGTTTAGTTTCAAGAGAAGAACATGAGCATAAACATGAACATGATCATTCCAATGAAAAAAGAGGTTCAGATCATGATGACGATAATGATAAAGATGATGACGATAAAGATAAAGATAATGATGATGACAAAGACGATGATAAAGATGATGACAATGACAACGACAATGACAAGGATGATGACGATGATAAACCATCATCAAGTGCTTCCGGTGCTGCCGCTACCTCATCTTCAAGTGCTTCATCTTCTGCTTCTGCTACTAAGAGTGGTGACAATGACGATGATGATGATAAAGATGATGATAAAGATGATGATAAAGATGATGATAAAGATGACGATAAAGATGACGATAAAGATGACGATAATGACAACGATGGTAAGAAGAAGCGTTCAGTCAAGAGAGATGATGACAATGACAACGATGATGACAAGGACGATGACAAGGACGACGACAAGGACGATGACAAGGACGATGATAAAGACGATGATAAAGACGACGATAAAGATCATGACAAAGATAATGACAAGGACGATGACAAGGACGATGACAAACCATCATCAAGTGCTTCCGGCGCTGCTGCTACCTCATCTTCATCATCAAGTGCTTCTGCTACAGCTACAAAATCTGAAAGTGACAAGGAAGATGAAGAAAATGACAAAGAAGATGAAGAAAACGACAAAGAAGATGATGACAATGATAAAGATGATCACGATGATAAAGATAAATCAAATGATCAACCAGGTGATGGTCGTAAATAAGATTTTAAAAACCAAAATTCCAGCTGGTCTTCGTTTAAGATTACGTTCAGATTAATTTAGTTGTTGATACTTGTTTTCTTATATTGATTTTGATATTTCGTTATATTTTGATACAAAACCCTTAAAAAAAGTCAGATACTTCAGTTCAGTTTATTTCAAATGTTTGAATTGCTATTTTTATTACTTATAGAATATTGATTTTGATTCTGCTATATTCTACTATGTACTGGTATATATTGAATATATATTTGTTTTTATAACTTATATATACATATTCACTGTAAGATCATTTAAGCTATAATCATATATAGAGGACTATATAGAAGTTACTAAGAATATACGTGTCGACTCTACATTGCTATATTAATTCAAAAAACAGTGTATATTAACGCTTAATTTTGATGCACTGGGACCGTAATTTCAGAATCCACAAGTGTCAAGTAGCGTTTAATCTTAAGGAAAATTTAATCCATATATAATAATAGTATCGACTTGTGTATCAAAACGAGTATTAATCCTCAGCAATTGCATACCAAAAGAAGAATACAAGATTCAGCTCCTGTGGTTAATGCTATAACAGTGTTTGTGATGCTCAATTCATTTAATTGGATATGACTATGTCCCTATTAAAATTATGGATAATCATATGTAAAATTTGTACCAATATCATACGTGCCAACAAACGAAAACATAGCAGACATGTATACTAAAAGTCTAAGTGGTTTAAAACTCGTCAAGAGTATCGTAATATCGCCACAAGAGTTGAAGTTCAAATGAGCTTTCAAATTTTTTCAGCTTCCAAGCTACTTAGCTTAGTAAACCTCAACACCAGTGCTTAAGTAACTGCAACGAACCCCGAGATCAATTATACTCAACTTAATGACCTCCTTGAATTTATTCAAATCAAATAATCAGTTGTTCTTCAATTAATGGGTTAATGAATTGACAAGAAAATGCTCTTCAAAAGACTGTTATCTTCAGCCAGAACACTGGGTGATAAGTACATATACTTTGGGAACCCATCTCTAAATAGACATTCATTCCTAAGATCTGATCAACAATTCATAACCAATGCAATCAAATCCAAAGATGCTAAATATCTGTTATTCAACAACTTATTACCAATTGCTGATAAAGAGGCTAATAAATTCTTTGTTACAGGTTATGATAAATTAGGACCTCAATTGACTAAAGAAATTGATCAATGGTTAAATTTCAATAATGATCCATTGTCTACAAATGGTGCACGTCCTTCATTATTAGTACATTTCTTAGGTCTTTCTGAGAAGAATGGTAAATTAGAAACAGCAAGGGAATCAGGGTTTCAATATAAGGCATATCATGGTACCCCATATTTTGCAATTGATATTGTTAAATCTTCACAAGTCCTCAAAGAATTAGAATCAAATCATCCTAATGTTGAACCATTGGTCACAAGAGAAGAAGTGAACAAACATTTAAACAATTTTGAAGCTTCAATATTTGCACAAGGGAAAATGTATTTAGATTGGTTATCAACAACACAATTCTGTAGAGGTTGTGGATCATCAGTTGTTCCAATTAATGCCGGGTCAGAATTAAAATGTACATCAACAAAAGAAAAACATTGTCCTGTTAAAGAAGCACCAGTTTCAAATGCAAGTTTCCCAAGATTAGATCCTGTATTGATCACATGTGTTGTTAATCAAGATAAACAAGTTTTGTTAACTCGTTTACCTAAATTCCCTCAAGGGTTATATTCATGTATTGCAGGTTTCATTGAACCTGGTGAAACTGTGGAGAATGCGGTTAAAAGAGAAGTTTGGGAGGAAGCTGGTCTTCATGTACAAAGAGTTGAAATTATTCAAAGTCAACCTTGGCCATTCCCTGCGAACATTATGATTGGATCAGTTGCTTATGTGGATACAAGTGAATTAGATTTATTGCATGATATGGAATTACAAGATGCTAGATGGGTTGACAAAGAAATTATAACTGATATTGTTTACAAAGGTACTGAGAATAATGATCTAACATTGATTGGACCTGGGTTAGATTTTGGTATTGCTAATGATAAAACTTTAGCTACAAATTTATATAAATATGCAGTAGACAACATCTTATGAATCTCTATATTCTAATATACAAAAATATTTTTCAAGTATTCTGTGGAAACAGTGCTTAATTTAGTTTTATACGAACAGCTTTGACTTGAGTATAATTATCTAAAGCTTCAACACCCATTTCTCTACCGAACCCACTTTGTCTATAACCACCAAATGGAACATTGTAATCAAAATCATTATAAGTATTAATCCAAACAGTACCAGATTTTAATTTTTTAGCAACTGTTAATGCATTACTCAAGTTTTCAGTTTGGATACCTGCTCCTAACCCATATTCAGAATCATTAGCCATTTCGATAACTTGATCAATTGTAGAGAATTTAGTGATTGTAACAACTGGACCAAATATTTCTTCACGAGATAATTGATTTGATGGATCAACATCATAAAACACAGTTGGTTGAATGAAATAACCCTTTTCACCAATTCTTTCACCACCTGTAAGTAATTTAGCATCAGTTTTTTTACCAATTTCAATATAACTTAAAATTGTTTCAAATTGTTTCTTGTTTGTAATAGCACCTTGATAATTATTTGAGTTGAATGGATCACCAATTTTAATTTCATTCTCAATATGAGCTTTGAACTTAGTTAATAATTCATCATAAATAGTATCTTGGACATAGATTCTTGAACCACTTGAACAAATTTGACCAGCATTTTTAAAAATACCATTAACTAAATTTTCTAAAGTTTTCTCTAAATTACAATCATCAAATACAATATTTGGTGATTTACCACCTAATTCCAATGTAACTTTTTTCAAATTTGATTCAGCACTCTTGATCATAACATCTTTACCAATTGCAGTTGAACCTGTGAATGCAATTTTTCTAATCTTTGGATGATTCAAAATGGCATTACCACATTTAGCACCACTACCTGGTAAGATATTAACAACACCTTCTGGGAAACCAGCTTCTTTAACTAAACTTGCGAAAAACAATGCATTTAATGGAGTATCACTAGCAGGTTTTAAGACAACAGTATTACCAGTAGCTAAAGCAGGAGCAATTTTCCAACTCAACATTAATAATGGGAAATTCCATGGAATGATTTGACCACAAACACCTAAAGGTTCTCTTAAAGTGAAATTCATATAACCCTCTTTGGAAATAGTTCTACCATCTAATTTATCACAATAACCAGCAGTTGAACGAATATAATCAATAACAAGACCAACATCACCAGATGCTAAGGCAAGAGTCTTACCATTATCCATAGATTCAATTGAAGCAATGACATCTTTGTTAGCTTCGATGATTGAAGCCAAGTTATTTAATAATTTAGCACGATATAAAGGATCAGAAACAGACCATGTTTTAAAAGCTTTTTCAGCAGATTCAACAGCAAAATTCACATCTGAATCAATAGCACTTGAAACTTTAGTTACTTCTTCTTGAGTTGAAGGATTTTCCACTCTGATAGAAGAACCATCATTTATGGTATCATAGAACTCATTATTGATGAAAAGACCAGTTGGTTGATTATATTTGAAACCATTTGGAGTTCGAAGAGCAACGGGTTTAGAAACTTGTCTAGCAAAAGTACTAGCAAATCTGATTCCACGTAAAAAGGACATTGTGATTGTGCTTATGGAACTGTGGAGTGAGTATTCTCGTAGTCCTATAGATCAGTCCTTGAGGTGCCAAACAGTGGTATTTAAGGTGTGCTTGATTATGGAAAGTGTCAAGAATTGAAGCGATGATTCATTTTAGCTGTCCACCTGAGGTCCGAGTAATGGGTGTTAAATACGACTATCAACTGCTCCCCACGAAAAGAGTCACTTTAGACTGAGGAATTAGGGTCAATTTTGGTACTAGTGTGTAGCTTGAGATGAGAGGAGTTGAACCATGGTATTAAATTATTATGTTTACTATTCAAATGGTTAAGATATTCATGGTTAAAGAGGTTTAAGAAGTGTCAAATATAATCACGGTGTTTAGCCATTTCCTGAACCGGCCTCCATTAAACGACAAAATCAACGGTCAAAGAGCTGTTGAACTAAAACACTAAACTTCAAAGATAAGAGTCAATGAAAAGACGTGGGATCAGACTTCAGCTCAGACTCTGCCCAGGTAATCAACCGTTAAAGCTAAATTTGAGTCATCGCAGGGCTGAAGTTCTGATTTGTAATATGGGTACATTACTTATACTCTTCTAATTCATTACAAAAGTGACAAACAGTATGGTAAGCTACCCTGATTAATGATTAATAACCGTTAACAATAGCATATAAATCTATCAGTAACAATAGGCTTACTTCACAATAACTAAAACTTGGTAAGCATTATGTCAAAGTTGCTTCTTTTCTTCTTCGCAGTTCTCCCAGCCAATTGGGAACTTATTAATACTCAGCTCAGCTTAACAATAAATTACTAAAGATCAGGTAATGTCCCAGTTCTACAGGGAATTCGTGCATAGTCAAGCACCATTTCACATAGTTAAGCGGTAGCTCATCTGTTGCAGTTCTGGAGGTTCTCTGGTACAAAAAAATAATACATTGTAATTTGGTGTCAATTCATGAGTATAAATTAAACTGATTCCCAACTTTTCATCAACAATCTTTCAAATTTGGAAGTATTATTATCAATTAACATTGAAAAGAGTTAATACAATTAATATTCAAGCAAATATCAAAGCAAACATACATACAAACATACAATTAATGTCAGATAATATGGTATCCCCAAGATCAATTCTTAAATACTTTTTAGCAGTTGCTCAAGAAGAAGGTGTTGGTGCAAAAGTTAGAAGATCAATTGGTACTTATCAAATTAGAAATTTTACACCTTTCTTAATGCTGGATCATTTTAATGTTTCACCACCTGCTGGATTCCCAGATCATCCTCATCATGGTCAAGAAACAATCACTTATATGTTGACTGGTAGATTTGCTCATGAAGATTTTACAGGTTCAAGAGGTGTTTTAAACTCTGGTGATTTACAATTTATGACTGCTGGTAAAGGTATTGTTCATTCTGAAATCCCAATTGGCTGTGATGATGGTACTCCAGCTACTGGTATGCAATTATGGGTTGATTTACCAAAGAAATTAAAAAATTGTGATCCTCGTTATAGAGATTTAAGAAAAGATGAAATTCCAATTGTGAAACCAAATGATAAAGTTACAGTTAAAGTTATTAGTGGTAAAAGTTATGGTAAAGAATCATTAAAAGAATTAGCTTATACTCCAGTTCATTATTATGATTATGAAGTTGCACCAGGTGGTGAATTTACTCAAGAATTTCCAAAAGATTTTAATGTTTTCCTTTATGTCTTAAAAGGTGGGTTAGAAATTAATGGTGAAAAAATTGAACAATATAATGCTGTTTTCTTCAATACAGATGGTGATTCAGTTCAAGGTAAGGTTCCACAAGATGCTAAAGAATCAACACAATTTGTTGTTGTTGGTGGTCAAAAATTAGAACAACCAATTGTTCAACATGGTCCTTTTGTTGAAACAAGTCGTGAAAAAATTTATGAAGTTTTCATGAATTATCAAGCTGGTGCTAATGGATTTGAAAATGCTCCAGGTTTCAAAAGTTCAATTTCTGATGGTGTTAATGAAAAAGATTTGATTGATGGTGATTTAGCTCCAATCAAAGGTAAAAAAATTCCAAATCATGATGAATTATAAACTAAACAAGGCTGATTTGGGTGTTATTTTTTGATTTATTTATTTATATTATATTAAAATATTTACGTGTATAGGATTTATTTATTTTGAATACAATTTGAACTTTATTTAAAATGTTTTGACGTAGAAGAGTAATTCTGTGATCCATACTCTTATATGCCGATAAAGTCCGCCCATAGTGAAAAAAAAATTCTGATCAGTTTAAAAAAATACATATAAGCCCAAGACAAAAAAAACTATATTGTTATTAAATCCAACACAACAGCAAAATAAAGGAGAACTCTATGATATAAGAAGCATCAGCATAATTAAAGATGGCTAGAGTAACACGATCCAAATCAAAAACTACAGAAATACAAGATATACCCACAGTGAAGAAAGAAGAACAAGAAGAAGAAGAAAAAATACCAATAACAAGACCCAAGAGAAAAACAACAAAACTACCAAAAGAACCAATACGTAAAAGATTTAAACCATCACCTTCTCATCAATTAATACAACAATTCACAAGACAGAAACTTGAAAGTTTAAAACCAACTTATAAACCACCACCAAGAAAATTCATACCATCAAAAGAACAACAAAGATTAGATAAAATATGTCCAACTAATAAGATTACAAATATTACAAATCTTGTAACATCAAATTTAAAAGATCAACCAGATTTAACAGAACAAGTTGAAATGATTCAAAAATTTACAATCTTTAAGAATATGAATATTGATATACGAACCATTGAAATTTTGAAAAATTCAAAACTTGGTGATTTTGATGAATATGATTTGAAATTGAAAGGTTTAAAAGGTGGGAATGATGAAAATGAACAGTTTTTGAAATTTAGGGAGATATTCAATGAAAGGAAAGAGGTACACAGGGATGATGAATGAGGATTAAGGATTATATGGAGGTATACGATCACCATCATTATGAGATTTTAATGAGAGCTACATAATCATTAATAAACGAGCATTTAAACGAGCATTTCTACTTGTAGATTATAAGGATATTAATACATTATCATAATTCATTAAAGGTTTTCTATAAATATACTGCCATAAATCAATCTTGACGTTCGTTTAAAGTAGGTTGTTGTGGGACTTGAATTGGTTCATTTTGATTATTCCAATTCCAAATACCCCAAGACCAAGGAGGTGATAATGGATTAAACCCAATCAAAGTCTCCAATACTTCTTCACAATAGAAAATAACATGACCAATTATAAAAGGTGGTAATTCAATCCATGGATTCCATTTAGCACCTTTATTTAATAAACTCATCAATATTAGTAAAAATGAAAGATAACCAGCTTTAAATTCAATCAGTCCCAAAAATCCCATTTGAATACCTGGATTTTTTTTACTCCATACATAATTAAGTACTTCATTTAAATAAGTACCCAAGATGAATAAATTTTGAACATAAGTTGAATATATTATTAATGCTATTCCACCAATCCCTAAAAACCAAAGATAATCTCTTGTTCTATTGAATGATTCTTCTAATTGTCTTGAATATTGTATACTTAGATAAAGCGATATTATCAAATTTATATCAAACTGTCCCAAATAAAGGAAACTTGTAATTAATCTCCATGGTTCTTGTTGGATTTGTCTTGGACTAAACATTATATCTTGTAAATGTATCACTTTCGTATCCACCAAAATCGATGTAACCAAGCTCGACAATGTCCATAGTCTTGTTACCAATGGGATATCAGCCATCCAATTCACCGGTATACGTTCCATTCTGATCTGATCTTTCTTTACTTCTCTTCTTGATCAAAAAAGATCAAAACAAGTCAATAAAATTACAAATTCGATGCGTTGTTTATAAGGAAATTGGAAAACCCGCGATTTCTGTCATTTTCTGTCTTTTCGCGCATACAAACATTCCATAATAAACATAAACAATAAACAATAACATCAACATATTCCATCAAGTCTAAGCCCTGCAACGATCCCAGTTATAAAGCACCAGATACCCTAATCATTATGATCTTTGACCAGCAGTTCTCGAGCGAGTCGCTCCCAATCACACCAGCTACTTCGATAGCTCCACCCCTTCAAACACCTCCAAATATGAATATGTCCCAAAGCTATTTTTATCATCATGATTATAATTATCATGAAGATGAAGGAGAAGATGAATACAACAAGGGGTTAGAACCAGATGATTCACCATTATTAAACTCACTACAGCTGTCTCCTACAGAACAATCATATTTGGATCAATTAGCTTCAGCACCTCAAACACCTCAATTATCTGGCTCAAAATTTTCAAATTCAGTACCTGCATATCAATTCCCATCTTTAAAAAATCATTTCACAAATAATTCTAATAATAATGGCTATTCAAAGACCCAACCACCAACAAGACCAGAAACTCCAAATTCCGAGTTATTGAGTAGAGAAAATTCAATTAAATTAAATCATATACCTAAAAGTGAATTATCAAGAGATAAAACTATAAGATATTCTGTACATATTGAAAATGATGATTTTGAGTTATATAAACCTATAAGAAGGACTCATTGGTTTAAAGGACATGGGAAAAGTCATAGTGGGTTTCAACAACCAAATATGGGGTTCTTAAAGAATCATAAAAAGAGTAAAAGTGATTATTAAATAAAGTAAACACAAATTTTGATGATGTTAGGGCATACAATTTTAATTTTATTTACAGCTGGTTCTGAAACTGAGAAGAAAGATTGCAAGCTGTTTACAAAAGCTTATATATATGAAGGAGATGTTGATTTATTGGGTTTTTGTTTAGTTTGATGTGGGTTTTGTTTTGTTTTTGAAAATTGATCGCATAAAAGTACATATTGATACTTATTAGTAATGTGTGTTTATCCATAGCTGTTATAAGTTATGTTTATATGAATACCCTGTATATTAGAGAGCATAATATATTAATTAATGATACTATAATTCTGTAGTAACACTCTTCTACAACGAAAAGGACTTTTTTAAATATATAAACATGCATTAAAATTATTAATAGTACTTTGAATAAGTACTTATAGAATCATTAAAAATTATTAAAAATATAGTCATCTAACCAACAAACAAACTATCTATATCATACAACGTTCCTTTTTTTTTCCGTTTTTATCACCTTCTTTATATATTAAACTTGTTCTTGACTAACATGATGTACGATTTCATGAGATGCTTTAACTTGACGTTCAACATCAACATGCTTCTTTCTCTTTTTAGCTAAAATTTTTGAAGCTTTAATATTGAATCCACCAGTTAATAATTGTTTAGTTTCTTCTAATTCTAATCCACTTAATTCTGGATAACAAAAGAATGTGAAAACCCAAGACACAGCACATAATGCAGCGAAAAGGGCAAAAGTACCAGGTGGTGTTATATTTTGTAACATTGTCAAAAAAGTTGATGAAATAACTAATGAACCTGCCCAATTAACAGCAGTGGCATATGAAGTACCAATACCTCTAACTTGTTGTGGGAATAATTCAGATTGTTGCCATGGAACATTACCAATACCAATAGCATATGTGGCAACATATAAAATCATACCAACAATAACAAGGATCCCCCATCCTGTAATACCTGTGGTTTCAACAACTGCATCATGACCACCATCAAATTTGACACCAAGGAAATGGAATGCAATTGCACAAAGAATTAATGAAACCATCATACCTGGAATAGCCAATAGTAACATTAAACGACGACCTGCTTTATCAATAATGAAAAATGCAATGACTGTGAAAATGAAATTTGTTCCTGCAACAACAATAGAAACTGCAGTAGAATCATTAAATCCAACAGTTTCAAAAATTGTGGAACTGAAATACATAAGGGAATTGAAACCTGTAAATTGTTGAATACCTTGTAGCCCACAAGCAATTACTAAAGCTCTTAAATTTGATGGAACACTGTGAACTTCCTTGATGGCATTCCAAGTTTGATGGAGAATAGTTTTACCAGGAATTTGTGAATTTAATCTTGCTAATTCAGCAACTTTATCTTCAATCAATTCATCAGTTGAATCTAAATGGGTTCTTTTCAACACTGCACAAGCTTTATCTAATTTCCCCTTCATAATATAATATCTTGGAGTATCAGGTAGCCAAAAGAAAACGAAAAATTGAATAGCAGCAGGTATTAAACTTAATCCAACAAGAATTCTCCAACCATTATGAACATGTGTTAAACCAGCACCACAACCATAAGCAACTAATTGACCACCAGTGATACATAAACAATTAATCACAGTTAAACGACCTCTAAATCTTGATGGAGAAATTTCACTAATAAATAAAGGTGAAACTAAAGAACCAATACCAATACCAAAACCCATGATAAATCTACCGACGGCCATGACCCAAAAAGTCTTCGCAGCACATTGTAAAGCTGCACCGATTAAAAACATTGCATTTGAACTCATAATTGTTGGTTTTCTACCAAAGAAATCAGCACATAACCCAGCCATTAAAGCAGTAATTAAAGCACCTAAAGATGTAGCAGCGGTGATGATCTCTTTTTCACCATAAGTTAATCTTTTCCCATCTAAATCAGTTCCAATCGCCACAAGAGCACTTGAGATATAACCTGTATCATAACCAAACATGAAACCAGAAATTGAGGAAATAATAGTGAGGACAATAATTAATGGTGAAGGTTTTGTATTATGGAAAGTCATAAGAACAGAAGTATCATCTTCATCGTCAACTGGTAGTTTGATCTGTATGTTTTCATTTGATGTGTCATGATTCGGTTGTGTTTCGTTGATGTCATCTCTTGTGATGTCTTCATTATCAGTTGTTGAATCCTCATTTGATAAGAGTGGTGATTTCGACTGCACTTCAAAGCCACTCTGGACTCTAGTGAAGTCCTTCTTGTCGAATGGCATGTTGTTGCTGTTGTTGTTGTTGTTGTTAGAAGCGAGAGTTGAAGAGTCTATAGTTGAGTATAGATCTGAGTCAGTTGATGTTGTTTCTTGTTTAGTTTCTGATTTTTGTTTGTTTGGTGTTTCCATCTCCTTTTTAAAGCTTTTTTCAAGAAATCAAAAATTCTGCGCCAAAAAATAAAAATGTGGGACGCGCAGCAAAAAAACAGATTACGTAAAACTTTTGCTTGTGATAATTTAGTTTTGTTTTGTTTAAAGCGTTGTTTGTTGTTGATATTGTTGATGAAGTGATGTGGTGGGAGTGGTTGTGGTATTAGAGGGTGTATCTAGTGTTTATATAGAGAATTATGGGATTTCAATGGTGTTTTTTTCATGTTTTTCCATGGGAATCTGGAAATTTAAAGAGATAAGTGTGACATGATCGGGTGCAGGCAATTGGCCAGAAGAGTTCAACGGTCAACGATCAAAAGCGACTCGAAGAAGATGGGACATGCGAGCAGTCACACAGTGATGAAGGAGTCTAACTTAGATATAAGGGTATGACTCAGGGCTCGAAGGGGAGCTCAAATACTGGGGTAGTAAGTCATATGTTTTCGTTATTGGCTTATTGTTCTCATGATGTCTGCACGTACAATGAAAGTTGTGACTCCATGACTCCATATAAACCAGGAATAAGACAAGATTAGAATTTAGATGGATATTCACATGCAGCCACGTTCAAAAAAAAGCCCAATCTGTCACTTTAGACTCGAAGATCTAAGCTTGGAATGTGGAGGAAAACGTTAGAATCATGAATGTCGTTTAGATGATCTTAAGACTGAACACTGCTATATAGCTATCATGATCAAGTCCGAAGCTATATGTTGATATGATTTCATCTTGTCAGTTCAATGTAATACTCTAAATTAAAGTATTCAATTTCCAAGGCTCAGGTACAAATGGGACCATATCAGAACATTTGGCGAATATCGTAAGTTACAAGGGAAAGCAGCTAGCTAGATACATCCATTACATGATGATATTAGTTTTATAATGCAAATCAACCAATTAACATTAATCTTAATGCCAATAAGAGCTATGTACATAATGTATAATATATAATATATATAAACTTTTAAGAAACCAAAGCTATAAATCTAATCTTTAATTCACAATGTAAATTCACAAATCATTTACTTCTTGTTAAAATTGCATTAGTTAAAAATTCTAAAGCAGAACGACTATCACTCTCAGGTAAGACATTTCTTAAATTTTCTAAAGCTTTATGACAATAATCTTCAGCCATTTTTTGAGTTTTAACAAGTCCATTAAATTTTTGAACTTGTTCCATTGCAATTTCAATATCTCCCTCCTGTTTAAATTTTCTACTAATTAATTCACCTAATTCTGGATTTTCTCTCCATGCAAATAAGATTGGTGCTGTAGCTAAACCTAATTTTAAATCTGCATTACCTGGTTTACCTAAAGCTTCTGAAGTTTGTGTATAATCTAAAATATCATCAACCATTTGGAAACATAATCCAACATTTCTACCAAATTGATAACAATTTTCAATTACATCTTCATTTGCACCACTTAAGATAGCTGCAGATCTTGAAGATTTTGATAATAATGCTGCAGTTTTCAAATATGTTTTATGGATATAATATTCAAATGCCGCGTCAACTTGTTGTTCATGAGTAATTTCATGACCTTGTATACTTTGTGGAGCTTGAACACTATATTCATGAACTTTTGTATCAATGGCACCAGTTGGTTGAGGAATTTTCTTGGTATCTTCTTCAATTAAATCTTCATTTGGTTGGAAAACAGTATTTTTCAATTGCATAAATTCACCTTCAACTAAATTTGCAATTGAAGTACTTAATAATTCAATAACTTCTGGATTTCTTAATCTTGAAATTGAAACACTAGCTCTTCCCAAAAGGAAATCACCTGCAAGAACGGCCATTTTATTATTAAATGCAATATTACCACTTGGTCTATTTCTTCTTGAATCTGAATTATCAATAACATCATCATGTAATAAAGAAGCAGTATGAATCATTTCCACAATTTCAGCTAATCTTCTTTGTTTTGGTAATATACCTCTTTTAGAATCAAATTCTGGTAAAGTTTCATGAGGTTTTGTTAAAGGATCTAAAATAATATTTGGATTTATACCATGTAAAATTCTTAATGGAGAAATAGCACCATTTTGTTCTTTTAATATAGCACCAAGAGATTTTGTACCTTCATATACTGGTTGTTCAGGGATATCCAGATCATCAATCTTAATTCTATTTCTTTGTTCTAATGGGATCTCACTTATAGCTCTACTTAACAATAATACTAATAAAGGTCTAATTTTTTTACCTTGACTCTCAAAATAATATGCACTAATTCTATTTAAAGTTGGATGTCCTGAACCTATAAGAGTCCCTATATTAGCTGCCAATTGTGACATTTCATGTGAAACTAATGAAATTGGATCTTTTAAAATTGATGAAGGTGTAACTAATCTTGCTGCTGTTTCCACTGCTGTAGACCAACTAGATTTATATCTCAACGTGGACACTATTGAAGTAGATCTTCTCGAGGGTATACCCACCCTAAGGGCTCTTTTGGACACTGATAGCATATCTTGTCTCTTTGATTGACCTTGTGTCCTTTCTAAAACCAAACAATCAGGTCTTTGTTGATGTTACTCTGTCTTTCTCTTTAAAATCTGGAGCGCTAATAGTTCAAGTAAATTTTCATAATGGTCCGAAAAAACCATACAAAAGCAAATTCGCGGACATATTTTTGGGATTTTTCTTACCCTGTGGAAAATTGCATAATAAACGAACTCATCACTGAAATTTAAAGTGCCAGCGTACATTATTGTTTGAAAGGAAATTGATTGATTCAGGTGTTGATGATGGATTGGATCAATGTGTTACCAAAAGCTGGATACTTACAGGAACAATTAAAGAATGTATTGGCCAAAATCCTAACGACGGGGCCTGTTCCTAAACATATTGGATTTGTTATGGATGGTAATAGAAGATTTGCTAGGAAACATAAAATTGAATTAAAAGAAGGTCATAATGCAGGTTTTGAAAGTATGGCTAAAATTTTAGAAATTTGTTATGAATGTGGTGTAGAAAGTTGTACAGTATTTGCATTTTCAATTGAAAATTTTAAAAGAAATAAATTTGAAGTTGATTGGCTTATGGAATTAGCTAAATTAAGATTCTCACAAATGGTTGAACAAGGTGAAATATGTGAACAATTTGGTATTAAGATTAAAGTACTTGGTGATAAATCATTATTACCAATTGAAGTTTTAAAAGTATTAAATCAAGCTGAAGAAATTACTAAAAATAATAATAGAGCTATATTAAATGTTTGTTTCCCATATACAGCAAGAAATGAAATTACAAATTCAATTAAAACTATAATATCTAAAAAAACTGAAGTGGAATTAATTGATGAACAATTAATTGAAAATAATTTATATACAAAAAATCAAGCACCATTAGATTTATTGATTAGAACAAGTGGTGTTACAAGATTAAGTGATTTTTTATTATGGCAAGTTGTTGATAAAAATGTTGAAATTGAATTAGTTGATACTCTATGGCCTGATTTAACTCCATTACATATCATATGGATATTGATTAAGTTTAGTTTTAAGAAGAATTATTCAAGACAGAGGAATAATTATGATGAAGATGTTGGAAGTAAAAAAGTATTGTAAATATAAATTATTTAATATTAATGAATGTGTAACATATTGTATACGTGGAAAAAATTTCATGATTTTCTATGACGTTAACATTTTGTATAAACAGCGGATTTGTAAAAAGTTAAAAAAAAAGATTTCATATATATTAAATATTATAATTAATCATGCTTTCTTTTGTTTTATATTCATTAGATTATTTTTTTTTGTTTAATTCTTGAGCTTTTTCAAATTCAGCTTTAAAATTATCAGCATTTTCTTTATTACCAAATCTAATAGCTAAAGTTGCAGCTTCAGGTTCACCTTCTGAAACATCAGCAGTAACGTTATAAACCCATGATCTATCAGAACCAACATTTGGTTTTAATTCATAATCAGCAGAAATGAAATGATTAGCACAAACTTTTAAAGTTTTATCTCTTCTCATTAATAAACGAACTTTATTTGTAGTTTTATGTTTTAAAAATTTAACATCACCAGTACCTCTTTCTTTCCATTCTTTTGAATCAGCAAAAAATTTAAATAATTTAGCACGAACTTTAAATAAAACTTCTTCATCTTCTTCATTAGTTTTAACTTCAACTTTTTCTAAATGAACTAAAGGTTTGAAATCAACATTTGGTTCAGTTTCATCAGCTTCATCATCATCTTTTTTTTCATCTTTTGATTTTTCATCATCTTTTGATTTTTCTTCATCTTTATCTTCATCTTTTGGTTGTTCCTTCTTTTTAGCGCCACCACCAAACATGGAGAAAACGTTTGAAGTTGGAGGGTTTTGAGTGGTTGCTGATTTTTCTTCAACTTTTGGTGTTTCAACAGGTTTAGTTTCGTCAGACATTGTTCGATGTAGTTATAATCAATATCAGATCTTTGATGGATGTCTTTTCCAATTCAATTGATGAACCAAAATTTTTGTTATTGTTTTGTTTTTTTTTTCTTCGATCATGAAAAAATTTTGATGGAAAATTCAAGAATTTTACAAGGGAAATGTTGGAATTGTATGGGAATGTTTGGGGTATTGTGGGAATATAACCATGATATTGCTATATATGAATAGAGAGACAATAATTTACATATACTAGCTCAAATCAATTCAATCCCATCACTTATAATTGAATAAATTAGTATTTGATTGAAACTACTACCATTTACACGTGACGCCTCACCTGACTATTACATACTTAATATTGACACGTAAAGTACGATACATTTTGATGACAGAACTTTGATTGCTTACTTTTAAATACAACGTCAAACAACGTCAAACAACAACAAACTGGCAATTTAGGAATTTATATAAAGCTGAGTTGAGATCCGTTTTGAAAATTTGATCACTTCACAACATACACATACAAACACACACAAACAGATACAAACAACTGTTCACACAATTCTGAGTTCACATACGAATATCGCAATTCCTTATTTGATCATAGCGATAATTTGCCCCAGCTTTTTTTCAAAATTCTCATTTGGGGATTGGCATCACATTGGAAACTTGTCAACATTCAACAATCATTTTTAATCAATTTAAACATATCATACACAGCTTAAAAGAATTAGTTCATTGACAAATTACATTAATGTCCACTAATCAAGAACTGAAAATGAATAACCCATTCCGTCGTCATTCACGTCGTAAATCTTCAATGGATGATTATGATCCCTTTTCACATCCTGATGTTTATTATGGTCCACAAACTGATCCACAAAAAGCTTCAAAAGATTCAAAATATGCTAGAACAAGAACAATGAGTGTTGTTGATACTGGTAGTACTTTAAGAAATGAATTTAGAAATGAAATTAAAGCTGATATCAAGAGACGTGGTTCTCAAGATGAAGCTGGTTTTATTAATGGTGGTCGTGGTAGAAGATTTTTCATTAGTGATATTAATGCAACTTTAAAAGAATTATTAGATAATGAAGATACTGATCAAAATTTCCAAATTACAATTGAAGATACTGGTCCAAAAGTTTTAAAATTAGGTACTGTTAATTCAAATGGGTTTAATCAAATTGATATTCGTGGTACTTATATGTTATCAAATTTATTACAAGAATTAACAATTGCTAAAAGATTTGGTAGAAATCAAATGATTTTAGATGAAGCAAGATTAAATGAAAATCCAGTTGATAGATTATCAAGATTAATTTCTACTCAATTTTGGAAAAATTTAACAAGAAGAATTGATTCTATAAGTGTTGCACAATTTGCATTAGATACTAAAATCCCTTCAAATCCAAGAATTTATGTTCCTTATAATCGTCCAGAACAATACGAATTTTATATTAATGCATCAAAATTACAACCTGATTTACATTTAGAAGTTGAATATTTACCAAAAGATATAACACCTGAATATATTAAATCAATTAATAAGAAGCCTGGATTATTATCTTTAGCAATGGAATCAACTCATGATCCTTCAACAGGTGAAGAAACTTTAGTTTCATTCCCATATGTGGTTCCAGGTGGTCGTTTCAATGAACAATATGGTTGGGATTCTTATATGGAAACATTAGGTTTATTAATTAATAATAAAGTTGATTTAGCTCGTGGTATGGTTGAACATTTCATATTTGAAATTGAACATTATGGAAAAGTATTAAATGCAAATAGATCATATTATCTTGGTCGTTCTCAACCACCTTTTTTAACAGATATGTCATTTAAAGTTTTTGAAAAAATGGGAGGTATTAAAAATCCTGAAGCTTTAGATTTATTAAAAAGAGCTATAAATGCCGCGATCAAGGAATATTCCACTATATGGGCTGCAAAACCAAGATTAAATGAAAAAACTGGATTATCATGTTATCATCCTGAAGGTGTTGGAATCCCACCAGAAACTGAAGCTTCACATTTTGATAGTGTCTTGGGTCCTTATGCATTAAAATATGATATTACAATTGAAGAATTCAGAGAACGTTATAATAATGGTGATATTAAAGAACCTCCATTAGATGATTATTTCTTACATGATCGTGCTGTTAGAGAATCTGGTCATGATACAAGTTATAGATTAGAAGGTATTTGTGCAGATTTAGCAACTATTGATTTAAATTCATTAATTTATAAGTATGAAGTTGATTTAGCATATTTCATTAAAGAATTTTTCAATGATGAATTTAAAGCTGATTTATTTGATAATAAAATTTATGATTCCAAGTATTGGATTGATAAAAGTGAATTAAGAAAATCAAATATTAATAGATATTTATGGAATGAAGAAAAAGGTTTATTCTTTGATTATAATGTTAAATTACAAAAACAACATACTTATGAAACTGCAACTACTTTTTGGTCATTATGGTCAGGAGTTGCTTCAAAAGAACAAGCTTTAAGATTATCTGAAAATGTTCATATTTTTGAAGAATTAGGTGGATTAGCTGCTGGTACTGAAAAATCAAGAGGTGAAATTTCATTAGATAGACCAAGTAGACAATGGGATTATCCATTTGGTTGGGCTCCACAACAAATTTTAGCATGGGTTGGATTTGCTAAATATGGATATGAAAATATAACAAGAAGATTATCATATAGATGGTTATTTTTAATGACTAAAGCATTTGTTGATTATAATGGTATAGTTGTGGAAAAATATGATGTTACAAGAGCAACAGATCCTCATAGAGTCACTGCAGAATATGGGAATCAAGGTTCAGATTTTAAAGGTGTTGCAACTGAAGGTTTTGGTTGGGTTAATGCAAGTTTTGTTGTTGGTTTAACTTATTTACCAAAACATGCTATAAGAGCATTAGGTTATACTACACCTCCAGAAGTTTTTTTCAAAAATATTAGAACTGATGAAGAAAGAGAATCTTTTGGTTTAAAACCTTTAACTGTGGAAGATATTCAAAGAGGTGAATTAAATAAAAGTCCATTAGGTAAACCTTTATTTAAAGCTGATAAATCATTAAAACAACAATTGGAGGAAACTTTAGATAAACCTTTAAACAAATTGGAAAGAACAAATAGTCAATAAGAAGTTATAACTATTTACTCCTCTTAAGCTCTTGGTATAATCATGATCATTATTTAATTTCACAAAGAATCAAGATTAATAAACAAAGATGTGCTATTTATATTGACTAAAGATGCTGCATGGTTGATCGTTTATAGCATTTAATAAATAAAGTTTATCATAACAACTTTAAATAAGTCATTGTATACCTAATACCTATTCGTATAAAACAAAGATTGTATCGTTCACTCATGATATACAAACATTCGATATATAAAAATAGATCATATATAACGGTTCTCTGTTCTATTATTGAACCAGTCATACAATTACTATTATTATGTACGTTTAAAGTTCAAAACATTCAAACTTTAAAACTGTTCGGCCGTTTGGTTTGGCCTAGAGTTGAATCAAAATCTTTCATGTTAATAGAATCACCATGGAGATAAATGGACTCAACTTAAATCAAGATTCAAAACAACCTTGTCCTAAATCAACATTCCGATCAGATTTAAGTAGTACTACTTTAAATTTCATTGTTTGTTTATTTTTGATCTGCCTTTTGATTTTGATTTTGTTTACTTTTGAATCATCTTAATATCTTATGCTTTATCGTGTATTGTTCAACTGTACAGCTTTTTTCCACGCGTTGAGACTAGAGATGACAGAGTCTAGGGACCTGATTTCAATTTTCAAAATAATTTTCTGACCAAGTCCCAGTCTCCGGAATAATCCATGACGCGTAAAGCAACTAATTAACGGTGTATGGATGTGTCTAATTTTGAAAGCTATATTATAGTAGTAATTAACGCATGGAGTCTTATATAGAGAATGACTTTGATGATGATGAAATGAGGATCACTCAACCATATAAACTCATCAATTTAGATATACAGTTTGTGAAAAATGATCAATGATAATCGTGTGATCATTAAATGAATAAGTTTCCCAGTTGTAATCTCCTCAATTACTTATACCTCAGACGTTCTATGCGTTCTTGTACTTTAAAATTTCTACTTCGTGTATAGGCAAAGGTACGCTCTAATTACTAGCTTTTTCGAGAATTTCCGCCCCCAAGAATTATTATTAAAGGTAAAATAAATCTTAGGTACGAGATCATGACGTATAAAAATTCAAGCTAGATATTTAAACTTCAAGGACGTTTAGGCATTCACATCTTGTAGAAAGTCTAATAAGCTTCATATCAGTTCTACAATTAATATTGGCAATTTGAGTCCATGTTAAGCTAACTTCTTATATTTATAATATAGTTCAATGATACTGAGCTTCAGAATACGTTGTACTCATAAATCATGATCTGATCATCTGGCCGGAGTAAAGATATTATTTAGCTCATGAGGTACATTGGTACTTCATGATATGAAGTTGTTAATAAGCTGGCGTAGCATTAAAATTAATTATATATATTTACTAGTACTTCTTCTCGTTTGAGTTATGGTCAATTTACATGTCGTTATGGATCGTTGTATATTATAATTGCAATTTGCAAATATAATGATCACTTACTGAATTGAACTTATTAATTGATCTTCTGTCGACGTTAATATTTGGATCATTCAAATATTATGCATTCTGGCTTCTACATTAACACGGTAGAATTGAACCGACTTAAAATTTTGATCAATGGATTTTCAAGTAAGCTATACTATTGTCAATCTAAACTAAACTTAAAAAAACCAGATTAAGGACCTCATTTTTAAGATGCTATATACATGATCAATTAATGAATACCAAGTAACATACACCCCTCAAATGACCAATTACATGATCCGTTCTAAGTTCTAAGATCAGAAATGACATCTCATATTGTCAACTAGCAAGTTACACTACCCCATGTTCTGTATCGATAATCGTGAGAATAATTCACTTGATTTATTGCGATTGTAAAGATCTCAACATGATGTACTTAGATTTTGAGCCTAGTTTGCCTATAATTCAACGTAGTTGAGCTTTGAAAATACCTGTCATAATAGCTTAGATACGATACTTGATTAACGTCATATATTTTGATCTTCCCCTTCTCCATAGTAAAATTGAAATGACAAGCTCAATTCCTGAAATTGTACCAGCGAAAGTCATAAACAGTATCTTGCTGGATAGTGCAACATTTGATCTCATGGGCTAAAGACTAATAGACAGTAGCTATTGGATTTACTCATTAGACTCAAGAATTCCCTTCAAGCTCTGTCTAACAACTTTTCTTTAACTCTGTTTAGAACTTTGACCTACTCTTTATAGAAAAATCAAAACCCAAAGTGGTTCTTCTGGGCTATACAAGATACTACATCTGTCAGAAACACATATCTAAACAAGCTGATGAACACCAAGCAACATACCAAAGACATCTGAACATACCTATTCTCATACTATCATATGAACATCAGATCCACATACCATTTGTAACATCAGGAAACTCAATTGAAACATTAAAACCATCATGAAACAATTGAGCAGCGAGTTAGAAGTTGAAACTTGGTGTACGGCTAGGAAGAATGAGCCTGCGTAGCCTGGGCTTCTCTGCCTGGGGTTCCTATGAGCTTCACTGGGCGTTATCAGTAGATATTCCAAGACTTCTAGTCCTTTACCAGGCCATTTCTAGGCATTTTCCAGCTCTCCAGTCCCATGGAATTTTAAAAGTTGTTTCCAAATATGCACGTTGTCTGCAAGCCTCATGTACTAATCTGCTTGGGATTTGCATGCCCGAAGTTTAAATCATCAAGTTTCAAAGTTTCAAGTATAATAATAACCATCAAAAACTGCTAAAATACTAAAAACTGAATTGTATAAATAACAAGAAATTTCCGGTTCTTTAATAAGAATTTCAATTAATATAATTGATCTTTTCAATTTACTTTATAAATATCGATTAGAATACTTGGAGGGATACCTAAACCATCATTCATTCATAGTACAATCGTTTTTACCATCTCTCCCCAGATCTAGATCACATAATAGCCAGCCATAAAGATATAATTTCATCCCTTTCACACACAATCTGGTATTATCATAAATTATAAATTACAAAATGTTACTATCAACACTTGTCCTATCGACACTTGTTTCCACTATAATTGCATCACCAATCGTTCCATCTCATGGTGGTTCTCAATTCTATAATAAGCGTGCTGCTTCAGGTTGGGATTATGAAACTCAAAAAATCCGTGGTGTTAATTTAGGTGGTTGGTTTGTTCTTGAACCTTTTATTAATCCTTCATTATTTGAAGCAATTTCTGATGATGAATCTAAAGTTCCAGTTGATGAATATCATTATACCAAAGCACTTGGTAAAGATTTAGCTAAAGAACGTTTAGAAAACCATTGGTCTTCATGGATCACTGAATCTGATTTTGAAAGTATTAAAGGTGCTGGATTAAATTTTGTTCGTATTCCAATTGGTTATTGGGCTTTCCATTTATTAGATGATGATCCATATGTTCAAGGTCAAGAAGCTTATTTAGATAAGGCTTTAGAATGGGCTAAAAAACATGACTTAAAAGCTTGGGTTGATTTACATGGTGCCCCAGGTTCTCAAAATGGGTTTGATAATTCAGGTTTAAGAGATTCTTGGGAATTCCAAAATGGTGATAATACTCAAATTACATTAGATGTTTTACAACATATTTTTGATAAATATGGTGGTGATAATTATACTGATACAATTATTGGTATTGAATTATTGAATGAACCATTAGGATCAGTTTTAAGTATGGATAAATTGGATGATTTCTGGTCTAAAGGTTATAAAGGTTTAAGAGACACTGGATCTGTTCAAAATGTTATTATTCATGATGCATTCCAAAATTATACATATTTTGATAATAAATTTAAAACACCAGATTATTGGAATGTTGTTATTGATCATCACCATTATCAAGTTTTCAGTGGAGCTGAAAATAAATTATCAATTGATGACCATGTTAAATTAGCTTGTTCATGGGGTGAAGATTCAACAAAAGAACCACATTGGAATTTATGTGCTGAATGGTCAGCTGCATTAACTGATTGTCAAAAATGGTTGAATGGTGTTGGTATTGGCGCTCGTTATGATGGTTCTTTTAACAAAGATCCTTCAGAAAATGCTAATATTGGTACTTGTGCAGGTTCTCAAGATATTACTCAATGGACCGAAGAAAAGAAGGATAATTATAGAAAATATATTGAAGCTCAATTAGATGCATTTGAAAAAAGAGGTGGTTGGGTTTATTGGACTTGGAAAACTGAAACTTCATTAGAATGGGATTTCCAAAAATTATTTTATAATGAAATTTTCCCAGTTCCAGTTACTGATAGAAAATTCCCAGGTCAATGTTCATAAGACATTCACAAATCATTATAAAAGCTAAATAGCTGCTTGTGTTTGTTTTTCATTGCTAAATTTTTAATCATTTGTACATTAGTTTCCCTTTAAAAGCGTTGATTCATTTATAATTATCGTTTATACAACATATATTCAATTTCTTATACAGAGCTGGTCTACCAAAATTATTCACAACTCTTTCTATTTCAATGGTCTAAGTTAACTTTTAATCTTTTTTAACTTTAGTTTATCATAACATATATATAGGTGTTTGTTTAGGTCTCTAATCCTTAAATTTTCATTTAATTTAATTTTAAAGATTGTAGCACATGTACTGTATAGCTAATAGCTATTAATTGCTTGGTCTCCTTTGGGGATGCGTCACATTTGTTGATATATGTTGCTTTGTGTCAACGGTTCTCGACTTCTCGACATCGCAATCTTGATCAAAGGTACTATTTCAAAGATGGCATATAAACGTATAGGCCTATACATGTACGAAGCTAAATGATTCGAGACTTTTAAGGTTTTTAAACTCAATTGTATTTAGCATAGGTAACATGGAATAAAATCTAGTTTAAAACTTTGAATTAGCTGTTTAAACTTAATATGATTCTATATAACAACAGTAGGAACAAATTACCTATTAAAGAAGGATCTGTTCTAAAATGGAAAGTCTTTGTAGGTTTGTTTGATAAAAGAAAAGATTAGTTCATGTTGTGTTTTTGCTTAACTTTTAAACTCTAGATGTCTAAATCTGGCCTTGACAAGATTTACATGGAAGTTAATTGTTAGTCTATATAGAGTCTGAGTATAAATCAGTATGAAGGTGCTTAAAGATGTAAAAATTCTTAAAACAAAAGATGTTTTAGGAAGATGAAATTGACAAATTTGGGGCATCATCTTATAATTCATCAACTCGTAACTTTAATTCATCACTCTAGGTCACTTAGATTAATATCACAATAAGCCAGCCAGTGAATAAAAGTGAAAACCCGCTTGAAATCGTGTCAAGTTAAATCAATTAAAGTGTTATAACTTGAAACACGAGCTTCAAATATTTTTAATTATATATGTCAGAAAGTTTGGTTTTAAAGGCGTATAACTCATGATGATTCTAAGTTCTAGCGTCTTCAGCTATTAATCCCAGTAAACATATACCCACGAGTCATGTGAAATCCTATACTTCAAAGTTCATATAAATTAATGCCTGAAAATTAAATTATGAGATTCACTGACGTTCCTTCAAAGAGATTTCAGATGAGTATAAAAGATTATGTACCTATAAAAATTCGATGATGGTGTCTAGATGCACCCCTTAGGTACTCCTTAGTCCACCCGAGTCTCCAAGACCCATCGCCACAGCAGTCTAGACCACCTGTCACCTGACCATATTCAGAGCCTAGAATCACCCAGACCCATCACTATATAACCATTTCCCAAACAGGAAGGTAAATCCACTCCTCCACAATTAAATTTAAAAAAGTATGGCGTTAACAGTTTTCGCGAATGTTTATTGTAAATTTTGATTGCAACATTTCAAATGATAAGGATCAATAAGATCTTTATTATTGAAAAACTGTGGACGTTTTCGATGATTTGGGAATTATTGAAAAGTATTTAAGGCTTTGTTGTGGCTGGAAAGTTTAATCTTTAATCATTTTCCATCAATTGAATAGTATAAGAATCAATTGCAAAAGGTATAAATCCAATCATGTCCTTATTTACAGATATTAAATTACCAACTGGTGAAACATATAAACAACCAATTGGGTTATTCATCAATAATGAATTTGTTAAATCTCATTCAGATGAATTAATTGAAACTATTAATCCAACAAATGGTGAATTAATTACATCAGTTTATGCTGCTAATGAACAAGATATTGATATTGCAGTTAAAGCTGCTCGTGAAGCATATGAAACTAAATGGTCCAAGACTTCTGGTGTTGAAAGAGGTGAATTATTATATAGATTAGCTGAATTGATTGAACAAGAAAGAGATATTTTAGCCAAGATTGATTCATTAGATGCAGGTAAACCATATGAATCAAATTCTCAAAGTGATTTATCACAAATTATTGAATTAACAAAATATTTTGCCGGTTATTCAGATAAAATTAAAGGTTCATATTTACCAATCTCTGATGAAAAATTTGTTTATGAAATTAAAGAACCTTATGGAGTTGTTGGACAAATTGTTCCAT
The DNA here is from genome assembly GCF_000313485.1 of Hansenula ciferrii. NCBI lineage: Eukaryota > Fungi > Ascomycota > Saccharomycetes > Phaffomycetales > Wickerhamomycetaceae > Hansenula > Hansenula ciferrii. The sequence continues at coordinate 41,319 of NW_011887576.1, read as the reverse complement.
GGAATTACCCATTAGCAATGGCATCATGGAAAATTCAAAGTGCTTTAGCTGCTGGTAATACAATTGTTATTAAATCTGCCGAGAATACACCATTATCTCTATTATATTTTGGTCAATTGATTGTTAAAGCTGGGTTCCCACCAGGTGTTGTTAATATAATTAGTGGATTAGGTTCAATTGCTGGATCTGCAATTGCATCACATGAAGATGTTGATAAAATTGCATTTACAGGTTCAACTCAAGTTGGTAAACATATTCAACAAGCTGCTACATCAAATTTAAAAGCTGTTACATTAGAATGTGGTGGGAAATCACCTTCTGTAGTTTTCAAAGATTCAAATTTATCAAATGCTGCTAAATGGAGTGCCTTGGGTATTTTTTATAATACTGGACAAAATTGTACTGCAAATTCAAGAATTTTAGTTGAAGAAGAAGTTTATGATGAATTTTTAACTCTTTTCCAAGAAGAAATCAAGAAAAATTGGATTGTTGGTGATCCATTTGATGATAAAACTACAGTTGGTCCATTGATTTCCAAAGTTCAATTAGATAGAGTTCAAAGTTATATTAAACATGGTGAAGAAGTTGAAAAATTATCAAAATTAGAAGTTGGTGATTCTGCAATTTATAAAGAACAAAAAGGTTGGTTTCAAAATCCAATTATTTTCAAAGATGTACCAACAGATTCAAAATTATTTCAAGAAGAAATTTTTGGACCAGTTGTTACAATAACTAAATTTTCAGGGTTTGAAGATGGTTTAACCAAGGCAAATAATACTAAATATGGACTTGGTTCTGCAGTTTTCACAAATAATATTCAAAAAGCTCATAAATTTGGTAGAGGATTGAAAGCAGGTACAGTTTGGATAAATTCTTCAAATGATGAAGATATTAGAGCTAGTTTTGGTGGGTATAAATTAAGTGGTATTGGTAGAGAATTAGGAGAAAGTGGGATTGAAGTTTATACTCAAACAAAAGCCATTCATGTTAATTTATCAGAAGAGTGAATTACCTGATAATTAATATACGATCTCTTTATAACTTTTGATATCGGGAACGGAATCCATGTAATCATAAATCCGGTTTCCTTCAATTAAAGACCCTTGTTAACGCGATTTAAACGAGGAAAACATTGTTAAATAGAGAATGATTCAGACTAGAAGATGATAATATTGTATATCTTATAAATCTGATAAATTGTATTGTTATTATTGTCTTTTCCCTTATTTCCTATTGTTCGTTTATCGTTTGCGCGTGGAAATTTACAGAAGTTTAATTTTTCACATTTGGAAAAAATTTAGTAATATTCCCAAAATACCCGAAATGAAAATTAAGTACATGAATGGATTTATAATAAAAGTGTTAAACGAGGGTCTTTTTCATTCTTTTAAATAACTATTCATTAGTTTTAATCATATATTATTCATTAGTTGTTCATTAGTTGTTCAAGTTTCAAAGCTTCATCAATATGTTTAATCTATCAGATTATGTCTCATCATTATATAAAGATAATTCACATGAATATCTTCTATCATCAAATGAATTCTCATCATCAATTGTTATAATTTTACTTATTGGATTAATTGGTTTATTAATATTAGTTTTCTTAACTTTTTTTATATTCTTATTATTTAAATTATATAATTGTCAAGAATCATCATCAATAAATAATGAAAAATTTAATGATGAAGAGATTCAAATTGATTTACCAAGATTTTTAAAACAAAGTAATATAAATTTAAATGATTATCAGGATGAAAAACCACAAACAACTTCAAAGCAATCTTCAATAGTTGATGTGATAACATATGATATATATCATGAAGTCAATAATTAATCAATAATCCATACTAAATTGCATATTCATTCATTTTCAATTCATTTCAAATCATATTAGATATATATTTGATATTCAATCACACTAACTGCATACATTCACTCATGACTCATGAACTCACAATATATCACTTACTATCATTCATTTGGTTCCCAGCTATTAAAATATCATACTACTCTTTTGATTTTGAATTCCTTTCTAAATCATTAAATTTCTTACTCCATTTTTCATTAGTTTCAATAGCAATTTTTAAATTATCATTTAATTGCTTTATATTCATTTCTAATTCCAAAATTTTAGATTGATTACCATTAGGTTTAGGGATTTGAACTTGTGATTGATCTTGATTTATAATTAATTCATAAAATTTATCTAATTTAGGGAAAATTATTGATTGAATTTTTTCATAATCTATTATATTACTTATTTTGGTACTTATATCTTGATTTGGTATTGATTCTTGTTTATGTGTTTTCAAAAAATTTGAATAAAAAAATTTTGGACTTGGTGGTAATGATAAAATTAAATCTTGATTCATAGGGTTTAATTTTTTGATTAAAAATTCAATAATTATGGATAAATATGATGATAAATAATTTATAAATTTTAAATTTTCATCATTTTGTAAAGTTATATTTGTAATTAATTGACTTAGGTTAATCATCATTTTTTCTAATTCATTATCTTGTGAATCATTTGTTGTATTTGATATAAAACTTGAATCTATTGAGGAAGTTGTTGTTATATTCCCTTCTATAACATTTTGAAATTTTTTATGTTTTTTCAATAATTTATCTTGTAATTGATTAATTGTTACTGTTTTTCTTTTGATATCAATTTCATATTTAGTTTTCAATGAATTATTTAAATGTTTTTCTTTCAAGAAATTTTTTTCTTGTAACAAGGTATGTTGTTTATTCAATTTTAAATTATTTTGTAAATGATTTATTTCATTTTGTTGTTTATAATTCAATTTAATCAATGATTCATTCTTAATATGTAATTCTTTATTTGATTCTTCATAATGATTTATAATTTCCTTTTTATCATTTAATTGATCCATCAAGAATTGTATTTCAGTTTTAGATTTCTCATAACTTTGAATCAATGAATATATGGTATTTATAACTAATTTATCATTTTGTTGAATTGATTCTAAATCTTGTAAATTTTCATCATTTATAGATTTAAATAATAGTTCTTCATCATTTGTTTCTAAAAAACCTTTAGCATGTAATATTGAGTTTACCAATTCACTGGCTCTCTTGATAGAATCCAAATCAACCATTATCACCTTTTATATCTCTTTAGTTTTCACCGTTCAAATCATCAAATCAATTATTCAATCAAAAGATCTATATGATCTAAAAATGTAAACAAACCAAAGAAAAACATTGAAAAATACCCAAATTAGGAAATATTACCGTTTTTGTCCATCGAGACATAAAGAAATAAATTGATACAAAATTCTACATTTCTACTACAAAACAACAATTTAATAACCAAAAATTTGTATATATTTTATTTTAATTTAATTTTAAATTTATTTTTATTTTTAAAAAGATCAAAAAAGTAATAGTTCCATGACATTACCCAATGATTTTAATTTAATTTTTTTTTGTATTTGAAGTATATGTAAAAAGTTAAAAAGTATGAAATAATAACGTGTGTTTATTGAATTCAATTCATATAAAAACAAGTTTTTCATTTAATTATAATTCCAAATGCCATGTGTGTATATGTGTGTTTTATGTTTTTATTGTTTTTTATTATGTTTTTCTATCCTCATATCAATCATTCCACGGGTAGTCCAAGGAAACCTAATGATGATTTTCTTCAACTGGATCTTCTTCTAAAACAAACCAATCATCTTCACCAGTAGATTCAGTAGCACCTTCATTTGCAACAGGAGCAGAATCAACTTCAACAGGAGCAGATTCATATTCATTCAATTGAGTAGCAGCATCTGCTTCTAAACCTGGGGTTCTTGGAGCAGCTGGAGCTTTCCATGGTTTAACAGAACCTTCAGCATCTTGAGCAGTTAATGGAGTTGGTTTAAAACCTTTTAATTCTTTAACATATAAATCTGAAATAACATTCTTTCTCGCAGGAATTGAAGAAAATGAACGAGTTGAAATTTTTGAAACTAAAGAACGTTTGGCTAATGAGAACATCTTTGGAATTGAATATTTAATAGATATGTAATCAATTGATTTGTTATCTTTTTGTAGTAATTCTGTTCAAAGGGGTGCTTTTGTTCATTTTGGTGGGTTTTTTTTGCCAGTGAGATTCAATCAAATTCGTGAAAAATCAAAATCGGTGGGTCAAAAGTCGCGAATATTTTAATTTTTGAGATTTCAATTTTAATTTAATTGGTTGGAAAGACAGTGGTTAATCAAGTGAAGTTGTGTCAATTGATTGTGTTGTTTGTTGTTATTTGGTTAATATGGTGAGGTTCTATTGTGATTATTGTAAATGTGTGTATTCCCTTTTGTTCTGTTTTTTCCTGTTCAATTACTAACAAATCAAAGCTTATTTAACTCATGATGCTACAAGTGTTAGGAAAAATCATTTAACAGGTAAAAATCATATTAAATTAGTTGCAGATTATTATGAAGATGAAGCTAAGAAATTAGGGATATGGAGATCTAATGATTTACCATTTGAAATAACAGTGGATAAATTATATAGAGGTGTACCTGGGTCTCAATCAAAACAACCAGTTGATTATTATAGATTAAGTCAAACTAAGAAATTACCACCACCACCAACCTTGGGAAATTTACCTGGACCTCCACCTAGAGTGTTACATGATGTGTGTGGTAAAGAGGTGATTCCAGATATGCTGAAGACTGTTAATTGAGTGTATATGGCTAATGAATGATGAGATATGAATGTAATAGTAATAGTAATATAATAAACTAATTGTAATAATAGTAATATAATAGTAATAAGAATATAATAGTATTTGTTATTTATTAATCACGTGGAGAAAAACGTGACTGTGTTTTTATTTTTTTTTCATTTTTTCTTTGTTTTCATTTTCTCAGAAAAATTTTCGATGGCAATTTTTCGAACAATTTTAAAGGGAAAAAAAAAATCAAATTGAAATTTTGAAAATACTCCTTAAGAAATCTTTTAATAAACAAGAATTAAGTTATTATTATAATTCAAAATGGCTCAAGAAGTTCCAAATTTCAAATTAGTCTTAGTCGGTGATGGTGGTACCGGTAAAGTATGTATTAATGTTTTGTGTTGATGATTGCTTTGTTGTCATTGTTATTTGTTGTTGTTTACGTTTTCGATGATCTATGGAATAACAAATCAATGGAATGATTTATTGATTTATACAAGTGATTGATTGATGAAGATGATTATAGATCATTATTCATCTGATTACCAATTCAATCAATGATCAATCATTTTGATGATCCTCCATTGTTTTGATTTCTTGATTTCTGATCTCGATCTGATCTATACAACAATACACTAAGTTCATTCATACTAACAACATCACAGACCACTTTTGTTAAACGTCATTTAACTGGTGAATTCGAAAAAAAATATATCGCCACTTTAGGTGTTGAAGTTCATCCTTTATCTTTTTTTACAAATTATGGTGAAATTAAATTTGATGTTTGGGATACCGCTGGTCAAGAAAAATTTGGTGGGTTAAGAGATGGTTATTATATTAATGGTCAATGTGGTATCATTATGTTTGATGTTACTTCTCGTATCACTTATAAAAACGTTCCAAATTGGCATAGAGATTTAGTTCGTGTTTGTGAAAACATTCCAATTGTTTTAACTGGTAATAAAGTTGATGTTAAAGAAAGAAAAGTTAAAGCTAAAACTATTACTTTCCATCGTAAAAAAAATTTACAATATTATGATATTTCTGCTAAATCAAATTATAATTTTGAAAAACCATTTTTATGGTTAGCAAGAAAATTAGTTGGTAATCCTCAATTAGAATTTGTTGAATCTCCTGCTTTAGCTCCACCTGAAGTTACTGTTGATAACAACTTGATGCAACAATACCAACAAGAAATGGAACAAGCTACTGCATTACCATTACCAGATGAAGATGATACTGATTTATAGATGAATTACCTATATAAATCTTTTCATTTATTAATTCCCTACCAAAGTTTTAGTTTTTTTTATCTTAATATATATTGATAAGCATAAATCATAAAATAATATGATCTTTTGACAACAAAAAGAGTTCATTAGCTTTTTAAAAATTATTGAAATATGTAGAACTATCAAATCTTTAGTAATAGCTATATTGTATATTTTGTATTGATTCAACCATAAACGGTGAATTTCCTAATTCGGATATTTCCCTCGAGTTTTTCAAAAGTGAACACGAAATTAAAAGAGAAGATAAATCAAATGAACATCAACAACATCAACATCAAGAACAACAACAACAATACAACACAATCCATCATGTCACTTCCAATCACTTATGACCCAATCACCAAAATAATATCAATCAACGAATCTGCCCAAAATGATCAAGAATTAAAAGAAGAAATTGATCAATTAAATAGATTATCAAAAGATTTTATAAATTTAAATTCAGAAATTCCTGAATCTCCAGAACCATCAAAGACATTAACACCATTAATTAAAAAATTAGTTACATCAGGTATTGATGCTCAAAAACGTGGGAAACATCATGATGCTATAAAACAATTCTCCTTGGCTATTGATATGGCAAGTAGAAGATCAAGATGGGAAGCATTTGCCATACAATTACAAGAATTAAATTTAATCCTTATGGCAAGATGTGATTCTTATATCATGACTAAGAATTGGATAGATGCGTATAATGATGCTGATATGTTATTAGGTACTCAAGTTAATACTCCTGAAAATTTCTTAAGAAGAGCTACTGCTGCTTCTAATATGGGGAGATTAACACAAGCTAAATATGATTTAGAAAGAGGGTTATGCTTTGTTGAGGATGATGAAAGGATTAAGACTCAGTTAGGGGTTGTTAATAGATTGATTGCTGTGGAAAATGGTGATTTATAAGTGAATGTTTAATTTTTAATATATTGGCTTTTCATTGATTGAAATGGATTTTTTAATGCTTTTTTAATGTGTTTTTTAAACTTGAAAATTGGAGGATATATAATCAATAGTAGCAGGAAATGATATATCCATTTAATTTACCTAATCATAACTTATTCCATCTCTTGTTAATGTATTTATATTTTAGTTACAATGTTATACCCTCCGCTTATGTAATCTGCTTACAATTTTTTTTTTCTATAGCTCATCGGGTGTATAGAAAATTAAAATTACAAGACAAAAAGATTTAAAAGAATTTGAAAACACCTTGTTTAAAATCTTTGAAGGTTGATTTTGGGAAGGGGTCTATTGTCGTAATGGTCAAAGTCAAAAGTACTAAAAAGAGTAACCTAACAGGCTCGCTTGATTCAAAATTATCATCATTAATATATAGATTATTAGATGAAAAAACTGAATCAAATAAACGTAATTCAAATGAAGGTGAAGAACAAGAAGAACTTCAAGATGATTTCAATAATATTGCATTAGCTAAAGATCTTAGGGTTGGTGAAGCTTTATTATATTGTCAACAAAAAGATTTATCATTACAAAGAGTTAAAAAAATCGTATTGGAAAAAACTTTAGATAAAGTATTAAAAGAAATACGAACTGAAGAAGCTCAAGAAATTCAAGCATTCCAAGGTGAACAATCAGGTCAAGTTGATCATGATGAAGAAATTAATAGTGATTTTGATGGTGTTGATGTTGATGATTTGATGGATGTTAAAGATACAAATGAAATGAATAAAAGTGTTGTTAATCTTTGGAATTTAAAAAATGAAGATACAAATACATCAAATGATAAAAATGATTCAAAAAAAGATGATAATGAAAAACAAATTGTGGAAGATGTTGATGGATCAAGTAAAGAAGTTAAAAAATCTAAAAAAAGGTCAAAAGAATCTTCAAGATCTTCTAAAAGACAAAAAGGTAAGTTTAATTTGATAATGAAATATGAAAAGGTGACATAATACTAACAAAACATTATAAGTAGAAAAAGATAGAGCTCCTCCAAACTCTTCATTAAGTCAATTAGGTGGTATGGATGATGTTATAACTCAACTAATGGAATTAGTCGGTATGCCAATTTTACATCCAGAAATTTATTTAACAACAGGTGTTGAACCACCAAGAGGTGTACTTTTACATGGTCCACCAGGTTGTGGTAAAACAACAATTGCCAATGCCTTAGCTGGTGATTTAAAAGTTCCATTTATTAATATTTCTGCTCCATCAGTTGTTAGTGGTATGTCTGGTGAAAGTGAAAAAAAAATACGTGAATTATTTGAAGAAGCCAAATCATTAGCTCCATGTATTATATTTTTCGATGAAATTGATGCTATTACACCCAAAAGAGAAGGTGCTCAAAGAGAAATGGAAAGGAGAATTGTAGCACAAATGTTAACTTCAATTGATGAATTAAGTTTAGATAAAACTGGTGGGAAACCTGTTATTATTATAGGTGCAACTAATAGACCTGATTCTTTAGATGCAGCATTAAGAAGAGCTGGTAGATTCGATAGAGAAATTTGTCTTAATGTTCCAAATGAAATTTCAAGATTAAATATATTGAAAAAAATGACATCTTCTTTAAAAATTGATGGTGAATTAAATTTTCAAAAATTAGCAAAAGCAACACCAGGTTATGTTGGTGCAGATTTAAAAGCCTTGACAACAGCTGCTGGTATTTGTGCTATAAAGAGAATTTTCAGTTCTTTATCAGATGATAATATACCTATAGAAGGTTTTGCAATTGAAGATTTATTAAAATTATCAACAATTCAAAAATTCTTATTACAACATCCATCACCATTAACTTCTGAACAATTAGCTCCATTAGCTATAACATATGATGATTTCCTAACGGCATTACCAACAATTCAACCAACTGCTAAAAGAGAAGGTTTTGCTACAGTACCAGATGTTAATTGGGATAATGTTGGTGCTTTAACAAATATTAGAATTGAATTAAATATGGCTATAGTTCAACCAATTAAAAATCCTGGAATTTATGAAAAAGTTGGTATCCATGCACCAGCTGGTGTATTAATGTGGGGGCCACCAGGTTGTGGTAAAACATTATTAGCAAAAGCCGTGGCAAATGAATCAAGAGCAAATTTTATAAGTATTAAAGGTCCAGAATTATTAAATAAATATGTTGGTGAATCTGAAAAAGCTATACGTCAAGTTTTCACAAGAGCTAGAGCTTCAGTACCTTGTGTTATATTTTTTGATGAATTAGATGCTTTGGTACCAAGAAGAGATTCTTCATTATCAGAATCTTCATCAAGAGTTGTTAATACGTTATTAACAGAATTGGATGGATTAAATGATAGAAAGGGTATTTTCGTTATTGGTGCAACAAATAGACCTGATATGATTGATCCTGCAATGCTTAGACCTGGTAGATTAGATAAAACTTTATTTATTGAATTACCAAATGCTAATGAAAGATTAGATATTTTGAAAACAGTTATAAATATTAACAAAACTCCATTAGATCCAAAAATTGATCTTTCAACAATTGCACATGATGAAAGATGTAGAAATTTTTCAGGTGCAGATTTAAGTGCATTAATTAGAGAAGCTGGTGTTATTGCATTAAAGAAGAAATTTTTTAAATTAAATAATAAACCTCAATTAAATGATGATGATCATGATATGATGGATGAAGAAGAACAAGATGATGAAATTTTAGTTACTGCAGAAGATTTCGAAAAAGCTTTAAATAGTGTTAAACCAAGTGTTAATGATAGAGATCGTGCAAAATATGATCGATTAAATAAAAAAATGGGTTGGTCATTAGCTTCAGATAATAATGAAGCTGCTAAAACTGATGAATAAATATAAAATAGAAATGTACTATAGTATAGAGAGAAATGCATAATAATAATAATTCTATATATCTATGTAATTCTATTGTTGACCTCTTCTTTGAACATTTTTTCTAACTTTCCATACTTTATCATGAATAGAAGTTTTATCAAATGTAACAAATGGTAAATTTGTTTCCTTTTTAAATTCTTTTTGAATTTGATTTGATGCTAGTTCCCAAATTGGTGTTTCTGTTCTACCTCTAATTAATATGAATTCTTCATTATCCTTTTTATCTATTTTTTCAAAACTTGGTATATATAAATTAATCAATTTTTCCTTTTCATTAATTGAATGAATTAATACTAATGATTTGAAAAATAATGAATCTGATGAAGAATTATTCAACAAATTTTTAGAATTTAGTATAGGCAAGTTATCATTATTAGTCTTGGAAACATTATTCAAGACTTCATAATCAATGGTATGTAATGCCACTATAGTACCTTCTAAACAATCTTTTAAATCATTTGGATGTATATCATTCAACCCTAAGATAGAAACACCTTTTATCCCAGATTTACCATAACTTATTTGTAAAGGTGGTTTGAAAAGTAATGGTGTGAAATCAAATTTGAAATCCTGGGATTTATGTAAATATGCTAAAGTTTTGAAAAGTCTTAATTGTGATGATGAATATTTTGAAACACTTGAAACATTTGAATTATTTATATAATTCCCTAATAATGGTATTAATTCAGTTTTAGTTTCATCAATTTTCAAATCATCTAAATCAGGTGCACTTCCATTATTCAAATAAATAATATGAGTTGGTTCTAATTGTTCAATAAGACTATTGGTTAATGTAGTTCCATAACCTTTAATCCAACCAGGTGTATTAATTAACAAACTTTCATTTTTAATACCACCATCTTTATTATATTTATTAATCAAATCCCTAACTAATGCATTATAACGGGTTGGTTGATCCTTAGGGGACCCAAATCCTATATAATGATTAAATTGACATTGAGGTGATGTTATTGATAAATGATTCCCCATTTGTGGGATTTCAAATTTATTTAATGATATTGAATCAGGTTTTGAAAATTCACATTGACCAGGATCTAAATCAAGATAATTAACTGGTGTTTCATTATTAACCTGAAGGAAATTTTGTAATAATAATCTTAATAATGTTGATTTACCTGAATTTTTACTACCAATGATTAAAATTTTTAAAATTGAACCTTTTGCATGTAAATTTGATAAGTTTTCTAAAGTTTCAGTCCAATTTTTATGATTTGTTATTGTTATTGTATTATCAGGTTTTATTATTGGGAAGAATGAATAATCATGGAATGCAATTTCAAAATCATTATAAGTTTTCAAATCATCATTTGATAAATTATTAAAATTCCAAATTAAATTTTTTAAAATTGGACAAATAGTACCAATGTTTTCTAATCCAGTCTTGAAATTAGTTATCTTGATGACTGATTTATAATCTGATGTAAATAAATGTTTATTTTCTTCATTTAATTCATCAGAAACTTTTGATCTATCAAGAACTTGAGTTGCAGATATTAATGGTAAAGAATTTGCATTTGAATTTATGAAATTGAATGATTTTGGTGATGAATGATACACCAAGTGATCAATCTTGATAGCACCTCTTTGTATTTGTAATTTAAATTGACCTTTTATAATTAAATTTTGATTATTTTTCAAACCAAATATTACATAGTCATTACCAAATATTGTATTATCATCATTTGGTATAAAATTTGAACATAGATATTTTGATTGTTGTTGTGGTTGTGGTGGTTGGAACCCTGGTATTGGAGTTGTTTGTAAAGACCTTATGAATGGTGTTTCTAATGGAGTACTGGGTATTTGATCTTGTTCTTCATCAATTATATCTTCATCTGATGAATTTACTTCATATATTGGTATATCATTATCCATTTGTAGGGCTTCAAAAGCTAATAACTTTGGTTAGTCTCGGATCTCTGAGGTACCATTTACCATACTCACCACTTCTTGACATGTTTTACCCAATATTTAATCTTTATCCTAAATTTAAACTAAAATAAAATGTTTAATACCCATCGTAAACAAATTAAAAGTTTATACAATCGGTAAACACCACACACGGTCACATGACCAGTGCTCTTTAAATTGAATTTAAATCAAGATAAATAGACACATTGATCATAAACTTATATTAAGAGGTGGTTATATGGTCAACTGAATACTTTGATTTCCAATAGTGCTACTCTTTTTTTCATATCTTCACTCCTTCCTATTTTATCTTCAAGAATACCACCTCATTTCTGCCGGCTCGCCTAATAAACATTCAGTAAATTCCCATCACATGACCCCTTTCCCACGTGACCTTCCCGCCCATTTTTTCATAAACCAATCAGGAAAGTTAAAAATCGAGAAAAACTTACAAAATCAATTGTCAAATTGAAAAAAAAACATACTATATTATATTAAGATATAGGACTTTGATTACTATATCACTTCAACTAAAACCCATAAAACATCAATCAAAATGTCTGAAGAATCACCATTAAGAACCGTTGGATTCGACGCTAGATTCCCTCAACAAAATCAAACTAAACATTGTTGGCAATCATATGTTGATTATCACAAATGTATTAATGCAAAAGGTGAAGAATTTGAACCATGTAAAGTTTTTTTCAAAACTTATTCTGCATTATGTCCAGTTGATTGGACTGAAAAATGGGATGCTCAAAGAGAAGCTGGTAACTTTGCTGGTAATTTGAAGCCATAGATTCATCAAGATTTATCAATTATATCATTAAAAAAGACAAAAAATTATTATATTAAACATATCTCATATTCAATGAAGACATACAAATTACAATTAATTTAAAATCGTTTATATTTATTCCCAACAAGAGCATAATAAATAACCAATTTACATGTATTTAAATATTGTATTTCTGTATATAAATAGTATTAAGGTTAATCACCAAAAATCATCTTCTGGATCATACATTCTTTTTTGATTACTTGATTTATTAATCTCTTCATCATCAAATAAATCATCATACAATGTTTCTTTTCTCTTTTTTTCATCAGCAATTTTTTTCTTTTCTTCTTCATCTTTTAATTTTTGTTGTTTTTTTAAATTTAATAATTTTTGTGTATATTCTTTATCTCTATTATTCTTTGCCTCGATTAAATGATTACGACCTTTAATCTCCTCCCTGGTTTTCTTTAACCTATTTATTATAGAATTCTCTCTCACTTGAATATGAATTTTTTTAACTTTTTTATGATTTTTAAATGAAACTTCACCATCAGCCATCCCCTTTGTCCTTTTTAAATTTGACCAAGGTGTATATATAACAGTTATATTATCTCTTTTGTTTCCTTCAATAGAATTAGCTTTTGTTAATTGTGCACAATCCCATAATAAAGGTTCCGGGATCTCATCCCATTTTTCACCTTGTTCTAACCTTAGGTAAACATGTGCAGAACTTAGGTTATCAACATGAAACCAAACATCTTCTTCATGACCATATTTAATTAAATCTTCATTTTCTAATTTATCGGCACCCATATATATGAATCTTGGTGATGATTCGAAAGAATGATCTGAACCTATAGATTTGAAATAATAGACCATAATGAACACTGTGTTTATAAATAATCAATGTGAGTTTTCTGTCTTTTGGATATGATATGATGATTCGATTCATGCCTATATAAATATTTTCATCTCATCGAGCGCGACAATTTTACGCGTAAAGAAAGCAAATAACAAACATCAACAAGAATACAACAACAACTATCAATTACTAATAATACTATAGATCATAATGGCCATTCCATTCCCAGACTTGGATCCATACACCACATTAAACCTCACTTCAAAATCCACAGAATCTGAAATCAAAAAATCTTATAAAAAATTATGTCTTAAATATCATCCAGATAAACAACATAATAAATCTGAAAAGGAACAAGATGAAGCTAAGCTTTTATTTGAAAAAATTCAATTTGCAAATTTAATACTAAGTGATCCTGTAAAAAGAAGAAAATATGATCAAACAGGTTCATTTGAAGAAGTTACTGATGATGGATTTGATTGGTTTGAATTTTTTAATCAATGTAAAGTTGAAATCACAGAGGAATCAATTGCCAAAGATAAAAAAGCATATCAAGGGAGTAGTGATGAAGAAGAAGATATTATTGAATCATGGTTAGAAACCAATGGTGATTTTTTACAATTGTTTGAAAATATACCACATATTGAGATTAATAAATTTGATGAAGAAAGATTATTTAACAAGGTTTCTTTATTGATTGATGATGGTGTTATTGAAAGTACAAAAAAGTGGGAACAATATAAATCTCAGAGAAATAAAAAGTTTAATAAGTTGTTGAGATCAATTAAAGATGAATCTGGTGAAGCTGAGGAATTGAAAAGAGAGATATTAAAGAATAAGAAATTGGATACTGAAGATGATTTAAAAGCTTTGATTCAACAAAGAAATTCTGGTAGGATTGATTCATTGATTGATAAATTAGAATCAAAATATGGGAATAAAAAGGTTAGTAAGGGTACAAAAGGTAAAAGTACAAAAGGTAAAAACAAGAAATCTGAATATGAAATTGATGATGAAGAATTTGAAAAAATTCAAAAAAAGATGAGAAAATAATCATTTATATAAACAAATAAATAAACAATGGAAATGAAATGATCATCAAAACTATTTAAATAGTGGTGAATTCCCTTGTAAATTCCTTTAAATTAAATGGCTTTTTATGGCTTATCTCCACTTTACCGATAAAAGAATTCGCCGGCGCCCATAACAATTAATACCCACAATGCTCAGAATTTCATTTATAAGAAACAAATTTCCTTTAAAACAATTGAAACCTTTACAATTTAGACCTCTTCAATTACAATCCATAAGATACAATTCCAAAATGTCAGGTGAAGAAAACTTATTATTAATCCCAGGTCCAATCGTCATTAGTGAACGTGTTAGACAAGCTCAAGCAATTCAATCACTTGCACATACTTCCCCAGAATTTATTTCAATTTTCCAAAAAGTTTTAGTTGATTTACGTAAATTATTTAAATCCAGTAATCCTAAGGATCAAGGTTTAGTTATTGCAGGTTCTGGTACTCTTGGTTGGGATATCACTGCTAGTAATTTGATTTATCCAGGTGAAGATGTTTTGGTTTTGTCTACTGGATTTTTCAGTGATTCATTTGCAGAATGTTTGAAAGTTTATGGGGCAAATGTTGATATCTTAACTGCAAAACCTGGTGAAGTTGTTCCATTTGAAGAAATTGAATCACAATTACAAAAAAAATCATATAAGGCAATTACTATTACACATGTTGATACTTCAACTGCTGTTGTTTCTGATGTTGGTAAAATTTCTTCAATTGTTAAATCCAAATCACCAGATTCTTTAATTATAGTTGATGGTGTTTGTTCAGTTGGTGTTGAAGATATAGAATTTTCTAAATGGGGGTTAGATTATGTTTTAAGTGCATCACAAAAGGCAATTGGAGTTCCTTCAGGTTTATCAATTTCATTCATTAGTGAAAGAGCCATCACTAAAGCATTGAATAGACCAACTCAATCAACTTTCTTCGCAAGTTTAGTTAAATGGTTACCAATTGTTCAAAATTATGAAGCTGGTAAACCTTCATATTTTGCAACACCAGCAATTCAAACAGTTAATGCCTTGAAAGCATCATTAGAAGAAATCTTGGAAAGTTCATTAGATCAAAGATTTGCTAAACATCATGAAACTTCCTCAAAATTCAAGAAGAATTTAGAATCTATTGGATTAAAATTAGTCTCTACAAGTGAAGAAGTTTCAGCAAATGGTTTGACTGCAGTTTATTATCCTGAAGGTATAAAAGGTTCTGATTTATTACCATTAATTTACAAGAAAGGTATTGTCCTTGCAGGTGGTATTCATAAAGATATTAAAGACCAGTATTTTAGAATTGGTCATATGGGTGTTTCTGCATTGGATGATTCTAGAGGTGATACTGATAAAGCGTTTAAAGTTATTAAGGAATCATTGGAAGAATTGGGATATAAAAGTAAATAAGAGTAATTGATGGTATTTATGAGTATTTAATTGTAGTTATTCACATGCTAATCGAAGTCAATCGAATAACATGAACAGAGTCGGTTTTCATAAAATCATTTTTTAATCGAAATCGAATTCACCGTTTCAGGAAAATTGAAAAATTAAAATTAAAATGATTCACTGCAAAATTTAAAATTCCGGTTTGAATTCAGAACGTTGCCTATTTGACTCTGATTTTTTTGCTTATACATTATTTAATACTCATAGAAAATTATTTTTTTATTTAAACCATTGAAAATCAGCAATTGAATAAAATCTTTTGTACTCATTGAACCATCAATCAATTGAACAAACACAACAAACACAACATGCCATACGCTTTACCAGAATCTCACAGACAATTAGTCGAAGGTCATTTAAAAGATACCGATCCAGAAGTTGAACAAATCATTAAAGATGAAATTGAACGTCAAAGACATTCAATCGTCTTAATTGCATCAGAAAATTTCACTTCAACTGCTGTTTTCGATGCTTTAGGAACTCCAATGTGTAATAAATATTCTGAAGGTTATCCAGGTGCAAGATATTATGGTGGTAATGAACATATTGATAGAATTGAAATCTTATGTCAAGAAAGAGCTTTAAAAGCTTTTAATATCACTTCTGATAAATGGGGGGTTAATGTTCAAACTCTTTCTGGGTCTCCTGCTAATTTACAAGTTTATCAAGCTATTATGAAACCTCATGAAAGATTAATGGGTCTTGATTTACCTCATGGTGGTCATTTATCTCATGGTTATCAAACTGATACTAGAAAAATCTCTGCTGTTTCAACTTATTTTGAAACTATGCCTTATAGAGTTGATTTAGAAACTGGTATTATTGATTATGATACCTTAGAAAAGAATGCCTTATTATTCAGACCTAAGGTCCTTGTTGCTGGTACTTCTGCTTATTGTAGATTAATTGATTATAAAAGAATGAGAGAAATTGCTGATAAAGTTGGTGCTTATTTAGTTGTTGATATGGCTCATATTTCAGGTTTAATCGCTGCTGGTGTTATCCCATCTCCATTTGAATATGCTGATATTGTCACTACAACTACACATAAATCCCTAAGAGGTCCAAGAGGTGCCATGATTTTCTTTAGAAGAGGTGTTAGATCAATTAACGCTAAAACTGGTGCTGAAATTAAATATGATTTAGAAAATCCAATTAATTTCTCAGTTTTCCCAGGTCATCAAGGTGGTCCACATAATCATACTATTACCGCGTTAGCAACAGCATTAAAACAAGCTTCAACTCCAGAATTTAAACAATATCAAGAACAAGTTTTAAAAAATGCTAAAGCTTTAGAAGAAGAATTCTTAAAATTATCTTATAAATTAGTTTCAAATGGTACTGATTCTCATATGGTTTTAGTTTCATTAAAAGATAAAGGTATCGATGGTGCAAGAATTGAAACCGTTTGTGAAAACATAAACATTGCCTTAAACAAAAACTCAATCCCAGGTGATAAATCCGCTCTTGTGCCAGGTGGTATTAGAATTGGTGCACCAGCAATGTCTACAAGAGGTCTTGGTGAAGAAGATTTTAAAAAAATTGCACATTATATTGATTGGTCTGTTCAATATGCTAAAAAAATTCAAAGTGAATTACCAAAAGAAGCTAATAGATTAAAAGATTTTAAAGCTAAGATTGCTCAAGGTTCTGATGAATTAACTAAAACTAAGAATGAAATTTATGAATGGGCTGGTGAATTCCCATTATCTGTTTAAAACAGGTGCTTATAGTTCTTTATATAGTATAACAAAAACCAATTGTATAGTTTAATTTGATTTTATTTGATATGATTGTGTTGTAGATCTGAGATTTGAGTGAATAACCATGTGGGTATAATTGAATTTATGTATGTAGATCTTAGTGTGGTTTTTCAATATATATAAATGTCCGTTTTGAACTACAAATTGTAAAAAAATAGAATAACTTCTTGTTTAATTATACAGCTGAAGTTGGAAATACTGATAATTGTTGAGAAATATGTACAATTTTGTTATGTTTTTCCATATAATGTTCTGGTTTAGCCTTTACCCTGGTGAAAAAGATTGAATCGGATCTTTAATTAAGAGTACATTAAAATGAAGAGATGAATGTATAACCAGTCCATTAAAGACTATAATGCTTTAGATGGTTATGAATATCATATGAACAGTAAAGTTATCAAATTAAGTTATCAAATTTGTACTAAGAAAAGAGGAAATTAAAATTGAAATCTGATAAGTTTTTCGATTATCAATCTTTTATACTGTAAATACATACCCGAATATAACCAAACCAAAAATTAAGGGATATAAATACAAACAATTGGACCTTTAAAGAGACAAAGAACTAATAAGTAATAAGATCAATCACAATCATGTCACTACAAACAAAAGTTCAGAACAAATTGACCATCAGAGACTCAAGTTTCCCTAAGGAATGGCTTATACCAGAATCTGAATTACCAAAAACAACAAATGTTATCAAATTCATTGAAAATTCCAATTATTTGACCCCTGAAGAATTAGAAATCACTGGGTCTTCAGCTTTGCAATTATTAGATGCCATAAAGGATCATAAATACACTTCATTAACAATCACTAAGGCATTTGCTCATAGAGCCACTATAGCTCATCAATTAACAAATTGTTTAACTGAAGTCTTCTTCACTGAAGCGTTTAAACAAGCCCAGGAGTTAGATGATTATTACAAAACTACTGGTGAACTGAAAGGTCCATTACACGGATTACCAATCTCCCTCAAGGATGAATTCAATATCATAGGTCAATTTTCAACAATTGGTTTAGTTGATTATATTGATCATGATAAATTATCAAAAGATTCACCAAATGTTGCAATATTAAGACAAGCAGGTGCTATATTCTACGTCAAGACAAATATCCCAACTGGTGTGTTCAACAACATCACCGCAAATTCAATCTTTGGTAAAACAGTCTCCCCCTTTAATACAAATTTAATAAGTGGTGGTTCTTCAGGTGGTGAAGCTTCTCTTGTTGCACTTAGAGGGTCCCCATTAGGTATTGGTTCAGATATGGGTGGTTCTGTTAGACAACCAGCTTCTTTACAAAATTTATTTGGGTTTAAACCATCAAGTCAAAGAACTCCTCATGATACTACTTCAATTGTTGAAGGGTTGGAAGCTATCCTGGCGACAAATGGTGTCCTAAGTACAAATTTCCATGGATTAGAATTATATATCAAGACTATTGTTGATTCTAAAAGTTGGTTAAGAAATTCAAGAGTTGTTCCAATCCCATGGACACCTATTGATCTTTCTTCTCAAAAGTTGAGGTTTGGATTATTATTAGATGATGGTGTTATTAAACCTTCAAAACCTGTTAAAAGAGCCCTTGAAAAAGTTCGTGAATCATTAATAAATCAAGGTTATGAAGTTATAGAATGGCAGAAGGCAGACCTAATCCAATCCATAGCAAAATTCTCATCATTCATGATGTCAAATGGTTGTAAACCCTTACTACAAGCCCTTGAATCAGGAAAAGAACCTACTCCAGATTTCCTCAAGACATTTGAAGATTTACCAAGTTCAAAATTAATGGACTTACAATATGAACGTTATCAAAATTGTAATCAATTTTGGGAAGAATGGGAAAAATTAGGTCTTGATGGATTAATATCACCAGTTAGTCCAATTGCTGGGGCACCATTTGATGGATTTATTGATTTTGGTTATTCTCCATTAGCTAATATTTTGGATACACCAGCTGGTACTTTCCCTGTATTGGAAGTTGATCAAGAATTGGATCGCCAGGGGGTTGAAGGTATTGAATTGAGGAATGATATGGAGAAAGCTGTTCATCAAGGTTATGATGTTGAAAAAATTGATGGTTGTGTTGTTGGATTACAAATTTTGGGTAGGAAATTACAAGAAGAAAAAACATTGGAATTGATAAAGATTGTTTCTACCAAAATTGGGACTTTTGATTATTGGAAGAAATAAGGATATTCATTATTCATAAGAGCTAAACACATAAGAGCAATTATTCATTCATTTTTTGTATAGTAATTATTATTGAAATGAAGCATGATTTCCAACTTCATTAGCTAATAAATTTTTATGATCTGCTGGATTTGCAGCAGATTCATATAATGTAATTATAGGATCTTTAGACAATGGAGAAGTAAATTGACCTCTGATCTCGATATAATAAACTTTAGTTAATTCGTCCTCGTCATCATCCCAATTATTTTCAATAAATAAAGAAAGTTGTGTTGTTGATTGGAATGAATTTCTTGGTAAATAATGTTCAATAAATTCATCATTATTTGAGGTATTAGTGTCATTATCATGATGTCCTATTAATGGTTGTTCTATTTTGTATGTTGGTTTTGAGTCATTAGCATTATCAAAATCTAAATTATCTTTATTTTTGAATATCTTGATCTGTTTAGGACAATTTGATGAATCACCACTTGTTCTTAAAATTATTGAAAAAATTTTGACATATCCAGTAAATGGGATGTTTAAAATAAGTTGAGCATCTGCATCTGATTCAATATATTTGGAAACATCATATTTTTGTTCTTGATCTTTGAAAACTTGATGAAGTTCATTATTTGGGTTTGATAAGTTTAAACCTGTGATTTTTGAAGTATCGATATATTGTCTTAGAGATTGTGATTCATTTGTAGGAATAGGAGCAACGTGTGAATGATCATCATGACCGTGTCCATGGCCTCCATGGCCTCCGTGATGATGTTCTTCTTCGCAGTTGTGTGACATTGTGTGTGTGGTTTTATGTGAAGTTGTTATTCAAAATGGTTTAAAGTGGTTTTGATTAGTTTTCGTATAAATTAAATCTGTGGTGAGTATCAAACATATGGTGATGATGGTGAAAAACCACTACAAAAATGGTGATTTCACGGTTTAAAATGGATGATATTTGCTTAGATTACTATTATGAGTCCTAGTGATAAATCAATACATATTCTTGTTTCCTATACAATATTTCTTCTGATAATCGCTGTTCTTCACCAATTTTGAACTGATCTCGTTTCTTTGCTTACTGTGGAAATGAAAATTTGATATAAAAACTGAAAAACATCCCAAAGAAACCATACTCCGAATAGAAACCAAACCAAACCAGAAACAAATAACAATCTAGAATGGTCCATCAAGCTGAATATCTCACAGGCAGAGGAACTGAAATCTCTAGTATCTTAGCTGGTGGTTATGCCCATCCATTAACAAGAGAGTGGCAAAATGAACGTCAATTAACCAAGAATATGTTTATTTATCCATTATTTATATCAGATTCTCCTGATGAAGAATTCTTAATTGAAACTTTACCAGGTCAAAAAAGATGGGGTGTAAACAAAGTTGTTCCATATGTTGGTGAATTAATCAAGAAAGGTCTTAGATCTGTTATATTATTTGGTGTCCCATTAAAAAATGGTTCCAAAGATCCTGAAGGTACAAGTGCTGATGACCCTGAAGGACCAGTGATTCAAGCTACAAAAGCTTTAAAAGCAGCTTTCCCTGATTTATATATCATGGCTGATGTTTGTCTTTGTGAATATACTTCACATGGTCATTGTGGTGTCTTATTTGAAGATGGTACTATAAATAGAGTTGAATCTGTTAAAAGAATTGCAGCAGTTGCAGTTAACTATGCAAAAGCTGGTGTTGATTGTGTTGCTCCATCTGATATGATTGATGGTAGAATTCGTGAAATTAAATTAGGTTTAATCGAGGCAAATTTAGCTCACAAGACATTTGTTATGTCATATAGTGCAAAATTTAGTGGGAATTTATATGGTCCTTTTAGAGATGCTGCATGTTCTTCTCCAGGTCAAGGTGATAGAAGACGTTATCAATTACCAACTGGTGGGTCCGGTTTAGCAAGAAGAGCCTTGAGAAGAGATATTGAAGAAGGTACTGATGGTATTATTTGTAAACCTTCAACTTTTTATTTGGATGTTATGGCTCAAGCTGCTGAAATTGGTAAAGATTATCCAATTTGTGCTTATCATGTTAGTGGTGAATATGCAATGTTACATGCTGCTGCTGAAAAGGGTATTGTTGATTTGAAAACTATTGCATTTGAAGCAAATAATGGATTTTTAAGAGCTGGTGCAAGATTAATTATTAGTTATTTTACTCCTGATTTTTTGGAATGGTTGGATTGAGATAAGTTAAAATATGAATATTTATGAATTATTATGTATATAAAACACACACAAATTAATGAAAAAAGGAAATTGTATATAAAACAAAAAATGTATATAGAACGAAATGAAATTGAAACATTAAAATTCAGATTGTAAAGATTCATATATATTCATGCTAAAAGTGCAGTTTTTTTCTGTTTAACTTTAACAGGTTCTTCATCTTTCTCTTCCTCTTCATCTTGTTTAATATCTTGTAATTTATCAACACTAGGTAATTTCTCAATCAATTCATTATTATCTTTACTCTGTTGTCCACTTTGTTCACTTTGCTTACCTTGTTTCATAAATTCCTCCTTCTCCAACATTGCCAACTCTTCATCAATCTCATCTTCATAATCTTTACCAACTATAGAATTTGATAAAACTTGATCAATCTCTTCTTGAATCTGAATATTTTCATTAACATCATCCATCAATGTCTCAACTTGGTCTAATTTCATTTCATTATTCAGTTTTTTTAAAATTTCATTACCATTCTGTAAACCTTTTAAAAAATCTTGTTCAATTAATTTAAATTCAATATTTTGAATCATATTTTCTAAATTTAATATTTGATTTGATACATTTTCTAATAAATTTTCCTGATATTTGGTTCTTTTCAATATTATCTTTGCTGAAGTTTTATCACCTTTAGATAAACATGCTTTAATTTGATTAGTTTCATTCTTAATCAATAATGTTGATTTTTTTTGATATTTTAATAATTTATCTTTTTGTAATTTGACTTGTAATATAGCTTTATCCTGAGCCGTTATCTTTGGACTAGATGTTGTATTCCCCATTATTCCTTATATGTATATTATAGGTCTTTTATGAGTTTGATTGTTGTGTTATAAGATCTTGTGATAACTATGGCACCTTTATTTATCTAAATTTCGTTTATCTCGAATTTATTGCGCTGATTTTCGGCTGTCATGAGAATCGGGTTTTGAGAACTTTAGATACTTTAAACTCATATCATTTCTCTCAAATTTATTTTACTCATATCTCATTTATCTCATTTATCTCAGTTTTTTGAATTGACTCTAGTTGGTTTTGGAATATATTGGTTTGAAGATGGTGGTATGAGTATCAATTAGTAAAAGAGATAGACAAGACTAATGATTGAATTGGTAAAAAGCCCTATTCAATTCAAATATTAAGGGTCTATCTATGTCTATGTCCCATGAGTAGTTGAGTTATTTAATAGAGTATCAATACTACGACTCTTTTTATATTCTCTCTTTTTACTCATTCATGTCTGGTATATATACTGTGATACTTCTCCCAGCAATCCATCCTTCTTGTGGCTCAATAGTAAAACCTCTTGAGATCATAACTTTAACTTCATAACTTTAACTTTTGGTATAACTCACTATTAATCATTCCTTCTCGTACATAACTCTGGTAAAAAACATTATTATTCATTGCTAATTATATTCATTATCACGTCGTTAATCACATATATCTTACTAACGCATGATAGATCATGGATCATGAATTTATCCCAATCAGCTCACGATTAAATAATAAGTTGTCTTCTCACTATAGGTCCTATTTAACCATATCGTAAAATTTTCTCTTCTTATTTAAATCTTTGATATCTTAGCATATTTATTGATTGTCGTCATATCCTTATTGATATACACTTATACTAAACAAAATCAAGGTAAACACAAGATATGGAAGTTTCGATCTCTTCATTACATTAATAAAACCAAAACTTTCAACTATGGGATTCAATTAATATAGTACGTCTAAAAATATTCAAACCATGCAGTACTTGTAATTAATTGGGATTTATTAGATGAAACATTGTTGAATGATATTAATAAATCTTAAAGCCCAATTTTTACAACTAATTAAATGATAATTAATTAATTTGATCTAGCTTCCATTCTTCATAAACTTTACTTTTAATTCTAGAATATATTCAAAAGTTCATTATTATATACCAGCTCATGACTTATTGAGGCATATTAATATGGTGTTTTAACTATAATTAAAATTTCTTATATATAGTAAAATCATCGAGGCCGCTTATTTCCGAATATAAGAAACTATTTTTATGAATTTCAAAAGATTTTTGTATGAGACAACAGGTCAAATTTTAGCTCATTATACTAAATTTGCTCTAAATAATCATATGATATCAATAAAAACATATTTGAAGTACTTTTAAATTTTGAAATTTACAATATTAATTTCTAAAATGTCAATCATTAAAAATTTATATATGATTTAAAATGATAAATATATTTCAGTTTCATCCGGACACGCCGCTTGAAATTTGACTTGAAACTAGTATATATAAATAATTTACGCTTTAAATATGATACCAATCCAATAAAAAGACTGTATCATCTATTTAAATTCAATATAATTTAATTATTGAATAATCTATGTGCTGCCCCAACCAGATTCACGTGACTTTCAAAAGTATAACCCGGAGTTTCAAGCCCCTAGAAAATCAACAATTAATCCGATGTAGTGTAACGGCTAGCACGGTCCGCTTTCACCGGGCAAACCGGGGTTCGACTCCCCGCATCGGAATATCTTTTTTTGCAGTTTTTCTTACGTAATATTACTGGTTTCAGTAATTGCTAATGAAATTTTCGCTGTATTTTTACATTTTTACGCCAATTCATCTTAAAATGGTAAGTGTTCTTTTTGTTAAATTGTTGAGTTTCTATACTTTTTCATACATGAATTGATGAGAATTGTTAAAGTATCGTATAAATAAGGGGTTGAATAAAGGAGATAATCAAGAAGTAATCTGGGAGTTTATTATGATTCGTGTATTATTTTATAAATTGTTTTATAATTGTTTTTAATCTAATGTTAGTCCAATGATCTCAATTGATCTCTGGTGTTGTACTGTATAGCTTGACAAGCTGCCTTATATGCTTATGGTTGTGTCAATTGATGCGTTAGTATAGGCATAAACTGTGTGTAGATAATGGATTGTATAATAGAATAGAATACAATACAATACAATACAATAACAATCATATATACATCATCATCATCATCAACATCTTGATATCAATCTTCACCCTTTACTCACTCTTCACAAAGCCACCGCGCATCAGTCACCACTCATTCAATAAGCACTGAGCCTTAATTAGTTTCAGCGAGTCGACCCGAAAGAGAACCATTATCCATAAAAGCATAAACAATTGAGCCTATAAACAAGATCTATGGTGTACTAATAATATATTGTCTACCATGTCTCTGCCTAAGTACCTACCCACCCCCAGTCCAGTTCCTCCCAGCTAGCTGTCCCTGCCCATCAACTCAAACTTCACCGCTTCCAAATCTTCAACCGAGATTAAAAATAGACTTTCGAGCCTGCGATGAGCCTGAACACGTCAACCATCAAACTCAACAAAATAAACTATACACACTGGAAACACCTACAAACAACTTTATATAGGTAAATATCACTCAAATATTTCAATTATACCCTCTATTTAAACCCTACTATACTATTTTACCCCCTTTTTACCCTTTTAAAGTAAATCCCCTGTATAATATTACAAATCCCTGCTTATTTAATTTTCATGTATAGTTAATTTTTTTTTCTTTGCTACTTTGTTTTTTCCACTCTGCAATTTTGAACAAGTTTGAAACTTGAAAGAAAAGTTTTGAAATTTGAAACTTCTCTTCATAATTAATATTACAAAAGTTCAATTTAATTGCTTTGTTATAGTTCAATTCCATACTATATTACAACAAATATCAATCAATACACTGCTCCATTAGATCTACTTATATATCATAGCCTTGTCTTTTCAGATTTCATTAACGGCAATTTTATATTAACAATTAAACAAGATTGCATTTGGTACCTGAATTTTATATTTGATTTCAATTATACAATCAGAACAAGAATTATATGATCATATAAATTAACTAACAATTGTTTGTTTTTTTGCCCATATTTTTTAACGAATTTAACGAAATTTTGTTTGTCCATATTTTTTGTTTTATATTTCATAAAGATTTGTTTTTACTAAAGAACGAGATTTCAATTACATCAAGAAGAAAATAACAAAGAACTCATACTATTATATCTTTATTTGATTTTTGATTTAAATTTGTGCTTTTTCTTTTGAATTTTCTTTATTTTATTGCACTTATACATCTCTTTCACAATTTTGTTTTCATATTAGTTTTTGATTTATAAATTTCAATTCTTAAAATGTCAAATTTTAACTCAAATTTTGATGAACAAAATGTTCAATCTGAACAACAACAACAAGGTCAAGGTCAACAACAACAACAACAAGATGATGGTTATAACTCTGGTGCTGATTTGAATCAACAATCTCAACAAGCTCCACAACAACCTCAACAACCAGATTTCTTACAACCTTTACCAATCCCAAATCCTCCAACTGCAACTTCACAAACTTCTTCTTCACCTCCAAAAACTTTATGGATGGGTGATTTAGATCCTTGGTCTGATGAAGATGCCATTGTTCATTTATGGTCAACTTTAGGTAAAAGAGTTTTAGTTAAATTAATTAAAGCTAAAAAAGGTACTCCTGCTGCTACTTTAAATACTGGTCATGCTGGTTATTGTTTTATTGAATTTGAAACTTATGATGATGCTAAATCTGCTTTAAGTTTAAATGGTTCTCAAATCCCAAATACAAATCGTTTATTTAGATTAAATTGGGCTTCTGGTGCTACTTTATCTTCACCAATTCCTCAATCTCCTGAATTTTCACTTTTCGTTGGTGATTTATCTCCATCAACAACTGAAGCTCATTTATTAGCTTTATTTCAAACTCATTTCAAATCGGTTAAAACTGTTCGTGTTATGACTGATCCAATCACTGGAACTTCAAGATGTTTTGGTTTTGTTCGTTTTAGTGATGAAGAAGAAAGAAGACGTGCTTTAACTGAAATGCAAGGTGTTTGGTGTGCTGGTAGACCATTAAGAGTTGCATTAGCAACCCCAAGAAATCAATCAAATCAAACAAATCAAACAAATTCATTAATTGCTGGATTAAATGGATTAAACTTAGGTCCAAATGGTGGTCAATTTATTCCTCCACCTCCTCAACATACTCATCCAAATCATCATAATCAATTACCACCACCACCACCAAATGGTCCAGGAGGTTTCCCACCAACTACTGCAAATCCAAATGGTCAATTTCCTGATCAACAATTAGCTCCAGTTCCTCAAGTTCCAAATTCTGCAGGTTCAAATCATCAACAACAAGGTTCTTTAGGACAATCTGATTTATTAATGTATCAATATCAACAAGTTCCACCTCCTTTACAATTTTTCCATCCTGATCAAGCTCAACAAACTCCACAATCTGTTCCATATACTGATCCAACTAATACTACTGTTTTCATTGGTGGTTTAGCTCCAGGAATTCCTGAACAAACTTTAGCCGCTTTATTCCAACCATTTGGTAATATTACTCATGTCAAGATCCCACCAGGTAAAGGTTGTGGATTTATTAGATTTGATAAACGTGAAGATGCAGAAGCTGCAATTGCTGGAATGCAAGGTTTCCAAATTGGTGGTTCAAGAGTTCGTTTAAGTTGGGGTAGAGCTCAAAATCAACAACAAAGAGTTCAATTAGCAATGTCTTCAAATAATGGTATCCCACCTCCTGGTCCTGCTCCTGGATTACCTGCACCAGGTTTAACTGGTCCTCCACCACCAGGTGTTGGTGTTGCACCACCTCAACAAACTCAAGGTTTACCATCAAATGGGTATCAACAACAACCTTTAATGGCTCCAGTTAATAATTTGTATTATTTACCAACTGGTAAAGGATTTGAACAATATGGTCAACAAGGTGGTTATGTAGTTGATTCAGGTTATATTCAAGATCCTTCAAATCAATATAATCAAGGTTTATCACATCCACATCATCAACATCAACAATCTTATGGATCTGAAATTGGTCAAGATTCAAATGAACGTAATCAAACTCCTCAACAAGATGATTCTCAAACTAATGGAAATAATTCAGAAAAGGAAAATGATCAAGATAGAGATGCATCAAATTCAAATGGTGAAAATTTATCAAATGATGGTTCTAAATTACATGAAATGTATAGAGCTGCTGTTGCTGGGAAATTAGATTCATTAAATTAAGAATAAAGAATCCAATTTTATCTTTGGAATTTATACAAAACAGATGTAAAGACAATTCATCAACCAATACACCATGGATTGTTTATGATTTTATTATACCTCATCATCATAAAAAGAAATATCATTTAAAATTTGTTTATTTGTTTGTTTGTTTTATCAAAGTGTTTTATTTTACTCTATTTTTACTCTACTCTATTTTGATCATACAAAACTCCTTGGGGTTATATATCATTATGTGTGTTTTTTCCTTTCTTGATTATAAAATTTTTTAAAAAGTTTATTCATTGTTATTATAAGAATTTCTTTATTTTTTTATGTTTTATTCATCTTTTTTTTATTTGAAAATATATTTGAAAGATACTTTTTCTGTTTTTTATGTTTTTATGTTATTCTCATGTTTTATCATATATGTATTGTTCATTACAAGTTTATTATTTTGATTGTTTCTAAGATGTAGCTGTTAAATTGATTATTGATTTATTTCGCAATTGACTGATCTTGTTCTGTTTAATCAAAATAAGCGCCAGCTTATATGGTTTCGGGAATACACGGCTTTAAGTATATCTGATTTAAATTCTTGAGAGTTCTTTGTTATTGAGTATTGATATTAAAGACACAAGGGTATATTTTCTAATGGTGTTTACAACTTAAAATTGTGACTATCACTTATTATATAGTCCTTATGCATAAAATTCTACGATTTCAAAGATGTATTTTACCAAAGTTAATCATCTTATTTCAAATCTTCATATTTTGGTGGTAAATTTGGATAATATTCTATAACTTTATGTATATCCACATCACTCCATTGTTTAAAAGTATATAAATCAGTTGTTTTAGTCATCCATTCCATTCTATCTTGTATAGATTGATTATCAGTTCCCGAATTCTTAATTCTTAATAATTTTCTTAATTCACCAATGTTTCCAATAGTCTTATCAATTTCATAATCACTAAATAAATTACCAATCTTATCTTTAATCAATCTTGCCATTCTTGGTCCTCTACCATTTGTACTAACCATTACTTGTAAATCACCTTTTCTGAAAATTGCACCAAAATAAAAATCACATAATGGTGGAACATCTGCAATGTTTACATTTAATCCTTTTAATTTACATTTATAATATATTTTTTTACTCTCTATTGGATCATCAATTGCCACTAGTACTAATTCAAATCTTGAATCTTTTAAATATTGATCTATGTTTTTATATTCTTCTTCATCAAATTTTTCTAATTTTGGTGTTGGTTTTTCATATAATGAAAGATCAGAATCAACAAATTGTCTTCTTTGAACAGAATATAATAAACCTTTTGATTCACGATATTCAATTTCTGGATTCATTGTTGGTGAAATAACTGTGATTTTAGCATTTGCATTTAATAAATGATAAATTCTACTTGCTGCAACTTCACCACCTCCAACAACTAAAACATGACGATCTTGGGGGAAATAATAGTTAGTTGTGTTCAATTGATGATATAAAATAAAACTCACTTTTAACTTGCCATGCTAAGATCAATGAACCATTTGGTAAGATCTCTGGAAATTCTGAATGTTGTTCAGATTCTGACATTATTGATTGAATCTGTAATAAACTCTTGAATGGTAATGATCAATGTCTTGTAACAAGCCTCAAAGATAAAATGGATAATCCACTTGAAGATTAAATACCTAATAACCAATCTTCAAATACAAAATCTTAATACTAAGTTATAATCAATAATTATCAAGCGGACAATAAAATAAATTGTTATCAGTTGGAAATTATCGGTCGGCCTTCAAAAAAAATCCATCTCATCGCGATATTATTCATTCACACCAAATCACAACAAAACATTAAAACTAAGCTAAAACTAGTGAAAATGAAATTAAATGTTGCTTTTCTCAATCAAATACAATAAAATAAATAAAAAAGAATACACTTACGCTACAGATTAAGCTTGAAACAGCCAAAAAATCCGGATTAGAGGCAAAAAAGAAAGAAAAGTGCTCCACGGCAGGTTCGAACTGTCGACCTTCAGATTATGAGACTGACGCTCTACCGACTGAGCTAGTGGAGCCAACTTTTTAGCGGAAAAAGTGGCTGGAGTACTGCGTTGTGATAGTGAAAAGAGGAAAATTCAAATTGCGGCGGATCCTGCTGATTTTAACTTGTTATAATACATCATTCTTTATTTTTAAATGATGAGGACTTTAACTATGCTATTCATAATTCAGTATCATTTGTTTTACATGAGTTATTACAATTTGAATATCGTAGAATTTCTGATCTGAAAGATCTAAAATTCGCGGGTTGTGGCTAATGTTTAGAATTTCCCTCCAGATTATTTTTTTTAAAAAAAAAACATCAAACAAATCAAAGTATTATAATCAGCTCACACTTCAATATCATCTGCTATTGAATGTTTCTAACCCTTTGTTTATTATTTTCTTTGTTCCAGCAATTTTTTTGACGCTCTAAGAACTGCTTTTTCTTTTATTCAACAATATGGGTTTTAAATGTGGTTCTTTTGCATGTTTTCACAGTTAGACATAGTAAACTTGATCTGATACACTATGTTCAAAGTTATCTAGTACAATGGAAAATTTGATTAATTTGATTCATGATTTAACAGTCATTGAAGAATCAAAGTGTGAAATATTGGAATTAATGATCAAAATCATTGCCATATACATCTATATATAAGGAATCATAATATCTTAAAAGTTTCATTAAGTTGATGATTTTTAGTGTTTTGATATCAATATATATCACATATTTTTTCAAGTTTTGGATATTTGAGGTAGTTCATACATAAATCAACTTCATTTTTCAAAGAATTAACTTGATAATTTCAATCAGACATGGACAAGCTGCCGCGGTTCAAAAAATATATTTTGAAAGTATAATATAATATAAGAAATTCCAGAGCCTCATTGATATAGATTCTAGAAGGTGGTATGATGCTATGATAATGATTCTAACCTTGCATAAACTTATTATTTAGATTTAATATTTAAATAATAAGTTTTCTCTTTTTCCTTTTCCTTTTCCTTTTATACTTTTACTTTTATGTTTAATTAGTTTATTCCATAAATGTTCTTGTTGGAATTGCGCATCGTGAAGCTGTTTAATTTTCTCAACATTAATATCAGGATAAATATATTAATTAATAATAACACTAGTAGTAGGATGAGTGTTGATCATAGTTCATGATCAAAAGAAAAGGTATTTATTAAGGAACTCCATCATAGATGATAAGTCATGATCATTCTTAGTTATTGATTTTTCAATATCTATTATTACATTTCAGAGCTACATGATTTACACATGATATTATAGTTTGAATAATCATTATGTCACTATTATATTATACATATATGAGATCTTAATAACTTAAAGATTGAAAAGTCTTTAGTATTCTGATAAAAATATATGGTTCACTATTTTTCGATACAAAATTGTAGTCTTGTACCTTCATCAATGTAGATCATGTTTTGTTTTCTATATTTAACTTTATTAAAACACTTATACATAACTTTTAATATATTATCATATTATTTAAATCTCATGTTGCCATAAGTTAGTACATCATCTGAACCCTGGTTTTACACCTGAACGATGATTTATACGGGGGTACAGGGCCCAGGCCCCAGGCCCCAACGGTTTACCACGTTTCTCTGTATATACTGTTTAAAATCCAGATGTATGTCTCACTAGAATACTGATCTGAATTTGATCTTTTTGATCACCTGGTAGAAATTAATTCATAACGAAATTTAACTTTTCTTTTTCGTATATAATAATACGCGGTACAGCTTAAATTGGAATTGACATCTATATTATAACGTTATGAATATAAAAAGTAATCATGTATTATAAAGATGTAAACTAAAAGATACATCCTCAATAAATTGGATTCTGTATAGAAAAAAAAGAGTCTCCTGTGGTTCCCTCATTTGACCTTGATCACTGATGTTTCAACTCTAGAAATGTGCTGGTCCCTTATATTTCACAGAATTTAGCACCTTGGTCCGCAGGACCAAGTGGACGTAGTCCTCACCAAAAAATTTGTTCGTATTCTATAGGAAAGAAGACCATTATTAGACTTTTCCGAAGGAATAATACACTTGTATTTCTTTAGAAACCATTAAAGCTAATACTTAAACTCATTTGGTGCCGCGATTAAAGTTATGGGGCTTATGTAAGTTATTATGTAGTCTGAAAATTTGCGGACTGGCCAAAAATAGAGGATCAAAAGCTGAACATCGATCTATTCAAATCCATTCGATTATATAAAAGACATAATTTTTCCTTTTTGAAGTTAATTTTATAAATCATTTTGAAGCTTTTTATCAATATATCTAGAATCCTTATTTTCACATCTTCCCTCTCCTATATTATACTGTCGCTGGTTTCGTTAGAATATACCCATTGATGTTTCGGAATTTAATACATTACTACGTGTTTTTTCATTGATATATTGTTTAACTAAGAACAAATTATAGATGATAAACCATGTTACAGGTGTGTATAATATATCTGTCTTAATTTGTCAGTGCAGGGGTCATTGGTATTTCATTTTGAGCTCTTCATTTCACTTTTTACTATGACAAATTAGTATTTTAAAGCTGGTAAGTAATTAACAGTTGAACATATATACTAAACAAAGATCATTGATGATACATATATGAAAATCCATATATTATTGGAATGATCTTAAATCTATATACAAATCTTATATATCTTAAAGATTGAAAAGTCTTTAGTATTTTGATTATGATATATGCACCATTTTTTAACACTTTTTGCATTGAAATCTTGACGTAACACATAGTACAACAGTTTAATATTATCTTGAGATCTTGATTGTTATTTGACAGCTGGTTAATAAAGTTATACTATCTTTGTTCTAATGAACAGTTATCATTGGTATTATGATTTATCTCCTATCATATCTTTAAAGCGCAAGATCTACTAAACAATTACATCATACTAGAACAAGACATTGATAGCCATGATAACAATAATGAGTACTATGTAATTACTAATTCCCTTCCCCCACTCCTGTCAAATCAATTTTGTAGATCTAGAAAAAGGAACCTCAAACTTTATGAATCATGATTCATTTTTTCTTGTTTGATAAGCAAATTTTGTTATCTTGTACTGTGGAACCACTTTTTGATCATTGATAACACCGAAAATAAACTAACTGATCAACGGAGTCCCAGTCCCATTTGATCATTCACCAAGAACAAGTTCAAAAGTTTTACAACAAAACTACAATAATCACAATTCATTAATTAAATTAACTGTTCATTAAGTTATTATATATAAAAATATATTCATTATATGTTGTATTTTACTTTTTTTTTGCCTTTTCATAATCCCATTTGTTGTATCAATCTATAAATAATTGAGCATTCCTAGCTCTTCTTTTTTTTGTTTTTTGTATTCCCTATAATTAAACCATTTCCCCATAAAAAAAAACCATAGCATCTTTAAATCATCAAATTCATAACCTTCATAATATACATTTGTATTGTAGTTGTAGTTGTTGTTCAATGATGAGTTGATAACCATCTTTTATAATTGTTTTGTATAGAAATGGAACCTTTTTTAATTATATCAGATAAATCATTTGATTCTTGAGATTCTAATGATGATATTATTGTTTTTGGGATTGTTGATTTTGAATCTTGTTGTTGTAATTCAGGAATAGTTTTTGGGATATAATTTGATGATGAAATATCTAATTGAAATTGATCAATTGAATCTTCAGGTATTAAAGAGTTTTGTCTTGATGGTATTTTTGATTCATATAATAAAGGAGTTGATACTTCTTCTAATTCAAATATAGAACTTGATGATGAATCTAATGAACAAGAATATAATTCTAATTCTTCTTGTGGAGTTTGTTGGTATTCTAATTCCAATTCAAATAAGTCAGACATTGTGATGTGATGTGTATTGTATAACTGTTGTATAACTGTTGTGTAGTTTAAACTATTGATGATGATATTGTTGATGTATAACTAAACTAATATAACGGGAACCACCCTTCTTTATATATCCATAACCACTAAACTTGTGTAAAATCTGTCAAATGTCAAATGAGTAACAATGCACTGATATGAGCAATTTTGATGGTCAGCGCAACACAAAAACACCACTGAAAATTTTTAATTTTTTAGTTTTTTCACACAATCGAAAAGTGATTTTTAATACAAAATGACAAATTACACAGTTGTGGTTACCAAAGACAATGGTTGATAGTGGTTAAATGAGGAATTAATTACGTTATTATGATATTATGATGAGTACTACTGTGGTTATACTTGTACTCTTGTAGTTCTTGTACTCATAGTTGCGTTGTTTGTAGTATTTTGTTTGTAGTATTCACGTTTACCATTTCCTCCCAGCAAAAGAGTCACCCTAAATTTTTCTTATCTATTGCTCATATCAACAAATTTTCACTAAATTAATGATAAATTGACCAATTCATGTGACTTTGATCAAGAATTAGATAATTACGTATACTAAATTACAGAATAATCACCAATGACTCAGATCACGTCTTATCTTGAAACAGATAACACTACTATTACTACTACTATTACTCATTAGTATGACACAGTTAAACGAAGCCATGGTGGTCCATTGGTCACTTCACTAGTAAATCAGGTCCCATTGCTCATCAATCATCACACACCCACAAGATTTAAACTTCATGTACTCCCACAATATTGGTTATTATTTGACACCTTTGTAAATGCTTTTATTTTGTGTTTACTAATTTTAGTGCCCTTTTAACGCGTATCCTTAAAGGCTTTCGTGGGGCTTTTGCTTATACCGATTTAGGAGCGGGATCGGGAAAAGTTTTATAACTTCATAGAAAAGTATAGAATTATGTGGTTAATTAGTATTTTTAGTGTCATCTAACTACAATAAAGATCAAAAACAGAGTAAAATATATTCAAAAACTTAATCAATCAATTAAATTGTAAACAAATTGAATATGAATTAGGTCTTGATATACTGTTAAGTAATATTTAAAAATTTGATTAAAACTTTCCAATTATTAGTAAATTAGTAAACATCAACAAGAATATAATGAAAAAGAATATGAGATAATAATTAATACGACGTAAACGTCGTTTAACGTACTCGTTGATTTCAAAACTTCATATGAAAAGTTATCAAAGGACCAAACCAGTCCAGGACTTGACGGACTACCATATAAATTGATCTAATGTCTTTGGAGAATTTGCGCTGGACTTAATGGAAAACGACTTCAAAATTGCAGACGTCAGCGATTTAGTTAATAAAGTTGAAAAATGAAAATTTCGAAATTTTTATATTTTTTTTTTACTATAATCAACAGCGCTTCTAACCATATCAATTCTGACAAAGTTCACAATTACTTCGATTATTCAAACTTCATTATATATACACTTTACAATCAATCTAATTGAAAAAGTATTGTATATATTCAAAGAATTAATTATCAATCGATTATTGTAAACAAATCAATATGAATAAAAAACTTGATATATAGATATGTATAGTGCTTTAATACAACAAGATTATAAATATATTCCTCAAATCAACATCTCTTCAAAAGAGTTTTGATTGCTTCATTTTTAAGTATGATTATCATAAATATTTAGTTGTAAACCCAAATGAAATCTTATCCAAATTCTACAAAAAATTTCTGAACTCATCTGATGACCACAATTCCTCATAAGTAATGTATGTGCAAACAACTTTTGGTTAAACGATCAACACATGCAATATATGAAAATCTATTCGTTTTTTAGCCGTTAACAAGCTTGGTATAGAACTTGGAAAATCAACAATCAACCACTCGAAGTGACGCAAGCTGGTCAAACATTTCTTAATGCAACAACATATTCTTAATTTAATTACAAAAGCATATTTTAAAGCATAATTTTGACAATAATTTGAAATTCGCGAAGTATTTTTATCAAGTGCTTAGTAACCGCTGAATCATCAAGAGTTGATAAGTTAAATAATTTACATTAACTCTTTTTAAATTCAATAGTATAAGAATGTCTGCATGTATTTATGATCAATAGAACTTTCTGGATTCATCAATATATATTATAACACCAAAATAATACTTTGCATTATATATA
The DNA here is from genome assembly GCF_000313485.1 of Hansenula ciferrii. Lineage (NCBI taxonomy): Eukaryota > Fungi > Ascomycota > Saccharomycetes > Phaffomycetales > Wickerhamomycetaceae > Hansenula > Hansenula ciferrii. The sequence goes on along the minus strand of NW_011887576.1, from coordinate 4,977 downwards.
AATTTTGAAGATTTTTGAAATTTTTAATTTTAATGTACATATAAAATTATGGAGGTCAACATTTTGAAAAATATTAAAAATCTCAAATTTTAAAAGTGCTTTAATTGAAGATTCATTAGGTTCATAGTATTATTCAGATAAAAATAATTATATTAAATTAATTTTCAACCCATATTTTCTCTTAAAGTCCTTTTTTATTGATGAGATTGTAAATTTGTACACCGGGTTTAAGCGGCCTCAACATTTTTATATGGATTTCAATATATAAACTTTATAAACCTTTTGATAGTTATTAGATTATATAATTAAGATATACAGCGGCTATTGGAGTGGATACAGAGTGATAGAGAGTTGACTTCAATTATAGAAACGTATAATGAATACACAAGATTAAACTTAATAGCTGAATTTCATTCATATGTAAGATTGTTGTGCTTTTCGATCTACTAATTTTATTACTGTTTAGCTACTTGTTTATATATAACTCTAGGACTCGAGCTGGAAAACAACAGTATATATTATGCAGAATGAACTTTTATATAATATTACATATGCGATACAGCACATACTAACCCAGTTAACAATATCATCAGTATCAATTGCTGAAATTAAACCAAATTTTACAATTACATGTTGGATGTTTTCATAAAAACCATATATGAATCAACTTCTCAAAATTCAAAATATAAATCTACATGGATTCAAACTGATATTGGGCTTTGTATATCATTTAATGTTATAATGAAATCTCTCCAACCAAATAACGATATTAATAACCATGATAACAGCATTGTTAATATTATACTCCCCGTAACACTTGCTGTATGATACCAAGGACTTATAATATCATGATTTTGTTTCTTAAGGCATATTTTAAAAACACTAACTATTCTATAAAACAGAAATGCACCAAATAATTTGTATTGATCTGTTAAGCTTAAAGAACATCATGTATGTTTAAGATCTGAGTATATAGACAAGGAGACTTCCCTTGGTAATAAAAACATAGCAAAAGAAGCTATTAATATAATTGTATCTGTTTTTCTGCCCATTGTTGTCTAGAAGGATTGAATAATCTGAAATTTAGAGGTTATTAAGATCGGTAATAAGATTCTATAAGACTTAAAATAAGAATCCGATTTTCGCGTTATAACTACAGGGTAAAAATTATGATGATGATCATCATGATCTGATGATGATGATAATTAATCATATTCTTTACATTCATGACAAACTGACCAAAATGGAATTGATCAAAAGTTTATTTGGTGTTTTCGTTCACATTCTGTGTATATTCAATTGATTTATATGGTAACGGTATTGATTATTTTGTCTCTTACCACAAGAATGACATTCAGATAATCAGATCATAAATCAAAATAAAACTTTACTTTGATATTTGACCATTTGAGTGGAACCGCTTTGTAATTCGTAATGATTTAGTTAATGAAGTGATCTCTGTATTTGGTCTAGTCATGAATATTGAGCTGTTTCAAAATTCTAATTTTTTTTTGGGTTTGTGTAACAAAAATTAATATACCCGCCAAATCAGCATTAGCACCATGTATATAACAACGACACATCAGCATACCAACAAATATCTGGGTTATTATAGCCATTAAGTCACAAGACAGTCAATAGCCATCAACATCATGTTCTCAACATTTGGTAAAACAGCAATAGGGAAAACTTTTTGGGAAGTTTTAAACAATCCAACAATCTTAGATTTTGATTATTCTTATGATGAGCTTAGTGATTTAGATTTCAAATTTCAAAAGTCCAATATAGGGGAATTTATTCAAACCATATTATCAATATATTGGTTCATTAGTTGTTATTTCATTGAATTTTATAATGATTGGTCTAAATTCCTTTTCCAGTATGATTTAATCAATTTTTTCCTGAGCTTTTTCATTGAGTTTGAACCATATAATCCATCATCAAATATTAAACATATTGGTTATTTATACAATAAAAATGATAATGATGTTCAATTATTTTCAAATATGAGTAAAATAGTTCATTATTGTTATAGTGCAAATATTAAGAAACTTTCAATCTTTTATCAAAATGAAATGAAATATAATGATGCTGAAATTGTTTTCAATCTTTTAAAATATCTGATTCAATATGAATTTAAAGTATATAATGATGATTCTTATAAAATTGAATTTCTTGTTGGTGAGAAAAGTTTTGAAATTAGTAATATGATTACAGATGAACCTGCTAAATTGATTATTAACTTGAATTATAATGTTGATGATGTTGATATGTTATTGATTGATGAAAAACCAGTTAATGGGGCCCAATTTAAATTACCAGTGGTTAACAATGATCCAAGATATAAGAAAAGAGTTTATATTGTTAAACAATATTCAATTGGAAATTTAAATAAATTGGTTATTGATGCTGATGGATCCAGGGAGAATAGTTTTATAGACACAGTTAATGAATTGGTTCCTCAATCATGGCAATTGAATCCAAATATTGATGATTTCTTTATGGAATTTTGAAAAATAAGACGTTTATGTATGATTTTTTATTGATATGAAAAAATTGTAATCATGTATATTAAGCAAAAAAACACGCTTATCAAGATCCATTATATTCAAGATCGATAAGACGATGCTCAACCAATACACATAATCTGGTATCTTAATTGTAGATGAATTCAATCATATGATTTTGTATCTATCCTTGTATTAAATATTCACCTAGAAAATAAAAAAAAAAACATAGACTTCAAAAGCCATATAGCTATGCTGACGACATCACAATTGTCTTATTACACCACGCAAATAGCAACAAATTAAAATTTTCAACAAATTTTCAAGATAGCACAATACATTTCTAGAGCAAAATTCAAATGAATGATGATTAAAAATTGATAATTAGATTATCATTAGGAAAAAAAATTAGCGACGTATATTATTGTTCTTTGGATATTTTTGCGCGAATTTTTTGTTTGCGATTTGAATTTGATTGTACTAGAATTCAATATATAAGTAAAGATTGTTCTCTTTATTGAGATTGAGATAATTAATAGATATTTGAACTAATTAACCAAGTCAATCATTCCCCAAATGTCCAAGAACGATCCATGTAAACCACAAGCTTGTGCCATTCAAGGTGAGTGAGATATTAACTGTTTCCTTGTGGGACATAATTACTAACCAATAAAAGACTGTTTAAAAGCACACAATTATAATGAATCCAAATGTACTAAAGTAATAGATCAACTTTATGAATGTTGTACTTCATTTTATCAAGAACAAGGTCAAGAAGCTAGATCCCCATGTTGTCCATTACCTTCATTATTAGAACTTAAGATTAAACAAAGGAAAGAATCTAAAATAGATGCAAATCTTCATACACATCAGCGATAAATTATCAGCTACAAAAAACTTATTTAATGACAAAATAAAATATGTGTATTATAATGAAACTTAACGAATTAAGGAAAAAGATAGCATGTACGTTTAGAACCGCGTAGTCAAACAATAAGAAAGACACGACATTCAAAGGTTGGTCAAAACTAAAAGCATCACTTTGGATAAACTTTTATGGTTTGATCTAAGGCTACCGCGAGCACGAAAAAACATGACAAGGCCATGCTTTGCTCAACTAAGGAAGAATAATTTTGAACCGTGACTCTGGGTGCCTATAAGACATTGTAAAGAATTTTAAAATAGTTGTAAAAGTTGAAAAATTTTGAATTTGGAACTTTTTTTTATACTAACAATTGTCGAATGGGAGGGTAAACTTCCGCGAATTTTTTCTATCAATAGGTAACATATAGGGCATAATTACAAATTAATATAAATTAGTTGGTTTGATAATTCTACATAAATTTATTATATGAACTGTTTATATGCATGTTTAGTACAATTAGGTATATATATTTGTCTATTTTTTGGAATCATAATCATGAATGTTTGGAACATATGCTTTCATAGCTATAAATGAGAATGTTAGTAACTTGATCATATGAAGTTATGATTTGAGAAATATACATACGTGAATCATCAACTATCCAAAGTGCTGTTCCTGATACATTACTTAGAGAGTATTCCATCTTGACGTTCTTTTCAAATTCTTCAATTGCTTGATCAATTTCAGCTAGAGTTAATGTTAGTAAAGTATTCCAGGAATTTGATGATTGATATAATGTAAACATACCTGGTTTTAAACCTGCATCAATTAATTGTTTTCTTAACATTGAAATATGATAAACCATCTTCATCTCTCTTTTTTGAATGTTTTTACGTTCATTAATTAATTGTAAATCTCTTTTCCGTCTTTGATTATTAAAATTATTTTGTGTTATAGCTAATGATTTCATATGTGTCATTGATTGTTCCATTATTTTGGCTTCTAGTCCAATTCTAGTTCTATAATTATCAACTGCGAAATAACTGAGTGCTAATATAGATAATACTATTGATAAATCTCTCATTGAACTGAATCTTGTGGAAGAAGATGATGATGACTGTGATTGAATTGGTTGTTGTGGGATATAAGATTGTTGTGAAGGATTTGCATTAGATGGATAAGAGTATTGTGAATTGTTATTAGTTGATTGGTCATTATCAAATATTGGAGTTGGAGATTCATTTAAATGTTCACTAAAATATGTTGGTGGTTTTGTTGTTTTGAATCGTATAATTTGCCTCCAATTGGGTTGAAAAGATCTAAATTTCAATAGATTTTGAGAGAGCATGGTGTTATGGTTCAAGTGGATGAGGTTATAGAATGAATGGAATCCTTGAAACTGAACTTTTGAGAGTGATTCGATCTTGTTATTAATAGACAATCTCGAAGTTTATACCCATTTCTGAAAAACAAGGTGGGTTCGCACCACATAGATTTTCTAGAATTCTAACCGTAGAAGATAATTCATAGGTTTAATACATAATTTTAGTCGAGTGTTTGTAGATTAGACGAAGTATATAGATTACAGAATAGCTTACAATGAAA
>NW_011887575.1:0-4419 GCF_000313485.1 Hansenula ciferrii | reverse complement strand
AAAAAAAAAAAAAATTCCAGCGCGATTTAATTTTTTGATATACATGTGATAGAAAAATCAGATCTTAATTGACATATGAAAAATTTAAAATTATACACTTGTTAGTTTGAGAACGAGTTGTTTGATATTGTCTAGCTCGTATTGAGTAGTGTCTTGATGTCCATCATACTGATCTACCCATGAAAGGGTTTTCTCCCGGAGTAAATTGAGTGTTTCTAAGGTATATTGGAAACTATTTGTCTCTTCAAGGAAATTCAATGCAAATTTCTTGATTTGAATATCCTGTGTTCGTTGTTTTAAGATCCCCATCAATGTTTGGTCATCTCTGTTGTTATTTAATGAATGGATTATAGGGAACGAGAATTTACCTTCACTTATATCTTCACAAAAACCTTTGTTTAATGTTAAATCTTCACTCTTGAGATTCAAGTAATCATCTCTGATTTGATAAATTATCCCCAAGTAATTTGCCAATGGGATTAAGCTTGTTGTGTCAGTCGTTTTAGCGAAATGTTCCATCAATCTAACAGCTAATCTAAATAATCCACCTGTTTTATTCATTACCATATTAATATATTCAGATTCTTTTGGGCATATTAAATTCTCTCTCCAATAAAGATCAAGACTTTGGCCTCTATGTAAATTTATCATTTCTTCATTGAAAACAGTTACCAATTGGGGATCTAATTCTAATAATTGTTGTAAAGCCTGGAAATACATATAATTTGAAGAATTTATAGTATAAGCAACACCAAATATAAGATGAGCGGTTGGATTACCTCTTCTTAGATTGGATCCATCTTCAACATCATCAATCAATAGAGAGGCGGTATGAAGCATTTCAATAATTGTGGAGATTTGATCTATTGTAGATTGTGGTAATTTATAAATTGTGTTGAATAATTGGATCAATTGAGTTCGTAGATGTTTACCTGGTGTTGTCTTCAAGTAATGGAATGGAGCGGTTATGACTTTTTCCTGAGTAGCTGACCAAGTTGGAGCCTGGATGATTTCATCAATATATTTTTCCATTCTGAAGTTTCTATATTGTCTATTTTCTTTTTGTGAATCAGTTGGTTTCTTGTTGATTTTGTGAATGTTTTTGATCTCGTTTATTTCGTTGATTTATTCCGATGGCGTTCATTTTTCAATGTGTCAAATTCGCTTTTCAGTCAACAAATCATAACCACAACAAAATAATCAAAAAGTGGGCAATAACTAAGATATCCACTAAAATTCCAACTACACGATCACAATACACGAATATTATCCTTTATACTAATCATTTATACAAGATCTATATATATATAAATATAACAAACCAAATCAATTAACCTGGTGGTAATTGAGAAACATCAACAACATCATCAGCATCAGGAGTTGAAACTTCATCATTTGAAACACCAGCAATTGGAGTTCTTGGTAATGCCATCATACCAGATCTTGCAACTTCCAAAACACCAAATGGACGAATTAAAGTTAAGAATGATGAAATTCTTGATGGTTTAGCACTTAATTCCACAATACAATTTCTATCACTAATATCAACAATTTTACCACCAAATTGTTCAACAATTTTTTGGATTGCACTGAAATATTCATTCTTTAATCTTAAAACTTCACTTATTGTTAAGTTCTTTGGATGGTATTTAGCACCACTTGCTTCTTTATTAGATTCACCAGTTAAATCACCATGATGTTGTAATAAATCTTCAAAATATTCTGGACCTAATAATGAAACTCTTGCTAATAATAATTCTCTCTTGATAATTTCAGCATTTGAATAATCTAAAACAGCATAAACTGGAACTAAACCTTCGATTTGTCTTCTTGCTTGTTCAATAACAGCATCTTTTTCTCTTAAGCAAATAGTCATTCTTGATAAATCTTTAACTTCAGTATTTGAAACAACTAAAGAATCAATGTTAAAACCTCTAGCAGCTAAAGTACCAGAAACTAATGATAAAACACCTGGCTCATTTTGAACTAAACAGTTCAAGACGTGTTGTTTAACAGGTGGTTTAACATCTGATGGTGATTCATACAAGATTGAAGCAACAGCAGATTCAGCACTCCATTTTGGAGTTTCTAAAGTTGGTAGTGGAGGTCTTTTCTTATTTCTCAATAATTTATATGCTAAAGCAGCAGTTGAAGATGAGTTTTGTCTTATACCAGACATGCGTGTAGCATGATTGGTAATGGAACTTCTCAATAGAGCACTCATTCTTTGATATTGAAAGTTGAAGTTGTGGATCTAAAGATGATTAAAAGTTGCAAAGATCTGGAGAAATGAGTTGTTGATAGGTGAATCACAACTTTTTTCACCAAAAATTTGTTCGCGAATTATAAGGTATGACTGGATAACCGGAGGGTAAATTATCAGGTATTCTATGAGCTATACGCGGGTTTAAAAGTAATTGATGAATATCTTTATCAGTTTGCATGATTTCAATAGCATATAATAGGCTATATTCAAAGTTTTATTGCATTTGTAGATGAAAGTTGGTGGAAATTTGGTAATGTTATAGTTTTGCTCCGGAGCGATAACGGTGAACTACAACTCGAGTATTTTGAAACTAAAAAAATCAATAGAGTGGTGTTAAGACTGAAGAATTCGACTTTGCAATCTGAATATCATTCAAGTCTTTCACATTCCTGTATATTAATATACTCACAGACGTCCAGCTATAATATGATCAAACATGATCCTGCTTATATATTAACGTCAATCTATGAACATATATCATGACTAGCTTAAACACAATCTCAATATTGGAGAAATAATATTTGAAGCGTGTGCCGCGTCAACTGTTGAACTATATTGAAGAAATAATTTCATTTTGAAAGCCTGTATAGTACACCTGAAAAAGAACATATAAAAATATATTGGAGACAAAAAGTATATTAAACTTTCTTTGAATTATGATAAATTGAAAGTCGATTATAATTTTTACGCTCCTCATTAAAATACCACTGACGTCCCGGATGGGAGTTTTTTTTGTATGGAAGCTTAACTATGGGGAGTGGCCTGTTCAATTTATTGGAACCAATTTTCAAATTTAAACCAGGCCCTTCAATAACCGAGCAGAGCAAGTAGTACAGGACAAAAAAGGACAAAAATCTGGGACATTTTGACATTTTGCTAGGCTCGGTATAGATTTCTACTGATCTGTCTTCTATTGTTCTAGAATTATATATATGATTCTATACATTTTATAATGAATATCAATTATATACAACTATAGATCACAGCCTACCAACACATTAAAAGAAACGACCACCCTTTTGCAAATTCTTTCTTCACAACAGCAAACAATTGAAACTTCAAAAGCTAGTTAAAGATGGTAAACTCTTTGGTCCAAAAGCTATATCTTCAAAATTGCAACGGATATACTCACCAGCGTAGTTAATTGATATTCTCTAGTATATAAGAGTTAGTTTCAAAAGGATCTTTAATTAATTAAAAACAATCAGAAACTCACCAATCATAACATATATATCTGTCGACATGCCAGTCTTTCAAACGTTTTCTATAGTATAATATTAGTAACTTGCTATCTCTGTATTTTTGTGGTAAATTGAGTCTCACAATATCGTTTGTATCTTATGCTTTCAGTAGAAAGATAAGTTTCTGTTAATGAAGTTTGGTGTAATCCAACACCCATGTTGTAGTAGAAAGAAGAAGAAATCCATAAAGGGGAAATTTCATGATTTATATAGTTTTCAGGCCAAAAATACTGGGGTGGAAGGCGTGCCCTCAAACCACTTATCTTTGTTAAATTTTCTGTAAAAATTAATTTATATACATACATGATATTGATTCTAACGTATTTATATTGAATGTTTTCGATTCAACATAAAACACAAGAAGATTCAATAAGGATATGAAATTTTAGATAAATTAATCGGTACTCATGGTAGCAATTAAACCAATTGAGAATATACTATTGATGGTCACCAGCATACAGAGTCCCAAAGCTGTATAACTAACCTTTGATTTGAATTAAATTACAAGATGAGGTCCAAAGCTTCAATGAAAGCTAGCTTGATCGGTTGAATCAATGTACAAAGAAATTGCAAAATATCACATATCACTACTGTATGTTAACTTTGCTTGGTTTTTATTTAATTTGTTCCTAGGTGAGCGAACATGTTATTCATGCGCATTGCTATCAATAAAATCATATTGAATTCAAACACATAGTTTTGGTCCATTAAGGAAATATGTTGTAATAAATCAATGAAATTCATTGAATTATACTCTTCTGAGATCATAGCTCAACCATCTTGATTGTTGTATGAGATCCTCAGTTATCTTCATCTAGTATTTGGTATACAAGATAATTTTGTATACAATTTTCGACACGTTATGTATTATACATTATACAATATAGTGTTCCAGTAGGTCTAACAATGAAA
>NW_011887574.1:0-5205 GCF_000313485.1 Hansenula ciferrii | reverse complement strand
TTTGATTTTAAAAGATAATTGTTTATTTTTTTTATGGGTACACATGAATTCATTCTAGACTTTATAATATTTTTGTCCTTTAATTTGTTGTTATAAAATATATATATATATAGTATAGTATCATGATGATCTAAAGCTAGAATCATAAGGATCAGCTTTAATTCCATATATATTATATATATATTAACAATACATACATGCCATTGATCAAATATATACTATATCAAGATTAAACTTGAGTATAATATGGTTATATTGAATCATTTGGTTTATTTGAATTGATATCATATAAATATTATTGTAGCATTGTAGCAGAGCGAATTGTATAGCTTTGAGTTCCATATACATCTTTTCAATTAGATCGACTATCAGAATTGTATTGACTGAATGACCTTTGGTGATACTCAAGATTAATCGTCCCCGCTTAAATTAGTTTAGATATATATGTATTTATAATCATGACAAGGTTGTGTGAATTTGAAATCATTAAATAAGCCATTAGCCGCCAAGTACACAAAAAGACAAAAATATATAAATTAGAGAACATCTGGCATTTAATTTCCAATTCTACAACAAAACCGATCACATATTTAATGATTCAATCCGGGGTCTTATAATTACCTCTCATGGTGCTAGGTTCGTTTCTGAGCATTTATCCAGAATTCTCTGATTAATTTCATTAATCGATCACTATTACATTATATGTTAATTAGGTTAATTAATAAGTAATAATTCAATTAGTTTATAATGAATGTTTTGAATAATTATACTTAATATAATTAATATTATACAGTATAGTCATAGACCATATATTGATCAAATATATATAACTATGCATGTCGATTGATAAAATTGAGCTTATATATGGTTATATTATTGATTCTTATATAGTTTTAATACTAATTGGTTTATTGTATATTTTTTCAACATTAATCATTGATGATCTGTAGCCATGACATACTGGCCTTGAATAATATTAATATAATATTATATAGCTCTCAGTTTTATTATACATGAATATCCGGCATTGGTTATATAATTCATATTAGATCATGGATCATTTTAAATTATATATTGATCAGTAATCAGGTAGATAAACCTACAATTATCATACATTCTAGATCATATTAAGCATATTATACTAACATAAAACGTACACATTATTCAATTATATAAACTAATTTCAAACAATTAACATTTTTTTTTCCTTTTAATTCTTTATATGAAAAAACTTGTTTATAAAAAAACCAAATTAAAATAATCAAGAAACCTCACTATAGACAAGAAATTGAATAAAAACAACTTCAATCATTTCATTATTTTCTTTTTTTAATTTTATTCTGAATTAAAAAATAACTAAACTCCAAATATTATAAAAAAAAACCATTCACTAAAATCAAACTTCTAATAATAAACACCATCATAATTGTATCAAACGTTAACTCATTTAACAATACAAAGAATTGAATAATTTTTACATCTCATCTCTAATGTATAAATATATGAAAACCCATAAATTTTAAACTTATTGTTTCTGTATACTGTTATCTATCACTTTGTTAACATCAGCATAATCAATTACAACACCTTTATCAGAACATTTTGCTTTAACTCTTAATTCTGAACATAATCCATCAATATCAATTTCACTATATTTTGGATGTGATGTAATTCTATCCCAAATTTCAGTACATTTTAATAATTTACCATCTCTTGATGGAACAACTTCATTTTCATCTATATCTTCAAGTCCTACATCTTGTGATGTGACTTGTTTAGAAGATTGCCTAGGTAAAGTAGTTGACATAGGTGTTGTGTTGGTTGTTGTTGGTGTTTTATTATTAGTATTAGAAGCAATTGATAAACGTCTTTCAACAACTGGTGATTTTGCTTGATTGAAAATTCCAAATGGATCATAAATTGATTCTTCAGTTGTTAAGGAATTCATAACATTTGAATCATCTTGGAATAAATCATCAAAATTATTATCATCTGCAAATGCCATTGATGGATCAAAACTTGGACCATTATTGAATGTGAATGCACTTGAATCATAATTTGAATCATTTAAAAATGATAATGGATCTTCATTAATGTTTAAATTATTATTATTAGTTGGTTCATAATCATTATTTGTAGTTTGAGGGGTATTTGTATTTGATAATGGAGTGGAAACTTTTGATGATTGATTTGATTTGCTACTTCTAGTTGGTACTGGACATTCTTTTGTACCACATGCACTATTTAAATCTTTACAGAAATCACTTATACCTTCATCAAATTGTTCATTGAATTGAAATTCTTGAATTCCTTCATTTGAGGTTCTTTGATCTTGCTTCTTGGCTTCTTGTGTAGCTTTAACTTTATTAAATAGTGGTAAGTCACGTTGATCGTCATTATTAAATAATTCAAATGGTGATGATTCAGCCGATGAAGTTGTTGAACAATCTGAAGCTAAAGCAGGTGCTTGTGCATTTGATGGAGTTAATCCATGTAAATTAATACTTTGGGTTGATTTAGCACTTGTTGTTGAATTTTTACGACTCCATGGGAATTCAAATGAAAATGGTTGTTGTGGAGGTTTATTATTAAAATCATCAAAATTTGAAGAGTTTGTTCTTGTTGAACCTGAATCACTGAATGTTGAAGAAGGTGCATTTGATTCATTTGATGAGGATAATTGTTGTTGAGCATAACCATTACCAGCTGGTGATGGAACTTTTGGTAAATTTAAATCACTAATATCATGAGTACCTCTATGTTTTGCTAATTCATTCATCAACATTTGAACTTGTAATCTCAAAAATTCGGATTCTGTATTTGCAGACTTCTTTTCATCTTCTAAAGCGTCAATTTTTTCTTCTAAATCTTTCAATTTACGTTCTTTACGTTCTCTAAAAGCTCTTTGTGCAGCTCTATTTTGAGCTGTTCTTTTGTTTTTTGGTTCACTTGCTAAAGGTTTACGACCTGGTTTATTGATTTTTTTATTGTTATCTTCTTGCCTTTTAGCATCAGCTTCTAAACTTTCATCTCTGAATTCTTCAGAAAGTTCTCTTTTGGATAAGACGTCAGACATTATGAGTATAATTTAATTTGAGGGTGTAGATCTGGAGTGCGTATTTGGGATATTGATAAAGCTAATAAACCCTGTTTCTTCTAATGTTAATGAGCTCGATATAACGGTTTGAAGCTGGTAATATAAGTCCTTAGTCGTTTGGCTCTTTTTGTCTTGGTTTTTTGGATTTGGTTTGATTTCAGCTTCTCAACTTCAAATGAAAGATGAAATTCAGTTATTCAACTCTAAGAACCCGGTAAAAATCTCTGGTTTTTGCGTATAAGTAAGCCTGACCCTCTGAGTGTTATATGACTTGTTTAAATCTGTCTAAAACCTTGTATTTAGCACTAGTTTGACCCGATATATCACTGTTCGCCACCGAGTTCAGTGATGAAGAAGAGCTCAACTTTCGATTTTGTTAAATTTCTATAAAGATGACAAATTAAAATATGGCAGAATTCACGGGTGCATAAAATATTCGGAGAAGCGGGTTGCCCGGATTTGAGGTTCTATAGATTCTTCTAGAATTACGTTTATTACTTTAACTTAATTTAATTTATATATTAATTTATATTTATATTACACTATATACATCTTATATCAATTTAGCCAATGAATTATAAGTGGCTTCATCGATAATACCAGTATTGAACAAGTACAAGTGCAACTTGTCAATCAATTGTATAATATCCTTTGGTTCCATATTAGTAACAATCATTTGTAAGATTGAACCAACATTTATTCTATTTGTACTTAGGAATGTTTCATAATATAAATAAGCAAATGATCCCATCAAGAATTGACAATCAATTCTATCAGTAATACCACCATGACCTGGAATTGTATGACCGAAATCTTTTGCATTAAAAGTTCTCTTCAATCCACTTGCAAAGAATCCACCAAATGGAGCAATTAATGATGCAAAAGATGCTAAATTCAATGAATGGAAATAAATTGGTCTTATAGTTAATGTTGTGAATCCAATATTTTCAGAAATAATTGGTGGAATTCTAAAATCTTGTGCAACAAAAATTGGATTACGTTCACAAGAAACATGTGAAAAAATATTTTCTCTTAAATCTGTAACTGGACAAATTAAATAATCATAATTTGTTAATAATTTTGCTAAAAGAATACCAACAATTGATGTGAAGATCCATGCACCAACAAAACCTTCAACTGTTTTCTTTGGAGAAATGGCAATTAATTGAGTTTTACCAAATGTAATACCACAAAGATATGCAAAGATATCATTTGTAATGACCAGTAAAACTGGTAATAAGAACCAAATCATACCATTGAAAATATTATTAATTATTAAATGAGCTTGGAAAACAACTAATAAAAGAACCATGTGGGTGATACATAATTGAGAAAATTGAAATTTATAATGACCTTTTTGTAATGTAATAACAAAGAAAACAAATCCAAAGATATAAAAGAAATAACTTAAAAATTTATGATGAGTTGCTAAAGGTGTAAGGATCTTATTTGTGAAAATTAAATGATTAAATGAATGAATAAATGATTCACCATCAAGATAATAAATAGTTGTAAATAAGAAATACCAATTTAATGATTTTGTTAATGGTAAGTTTTTTTCTTGTGAAGATTTTGAAGCAACTGCAATACATTCTTTGAATACCAAAATTTGGAAAACAAAAATTAATAACACCATCCATAAATGACCAAGTGAAAGCACAGTGATGAAACCTAAAAACATGACAATTGTCCAAATTGCACGAACTATAAAATTTTGCTTCTTTTTCTCACGATCACTTGGATTGGGTTGCTTTGATTCAACGTTCTTACTAACATCTTCTTTCACTATTGATTTTTCATCAATTGTTTGATCTTGTTTTGATACTTGTTTTTTAGTCATATTGGAATATTGATGATATTTGCCCCTAAATTAAATTATGGATCAAAAAAAATCAATTTGATCCTGTTGTTTCCTGTGGTGATACCTTAGCTTCTAGCTTTTGAATGTGATAACACGTGTTTAATGAATAGCACCGATTAACAAAATTTGACAAATATCCTTTAAATCAATTGTGATTATCAAGGGTTTTCAATTATGGATTCGGTTATGGAAATTGCTTTCTAAATTTTTGTTTTCTAGGAACCAAAAAAAAAAATACATAAAAAAA